>NC_030681.2:774541-887236 GCF_000004195.4 Xenopus tropicalis
GGTTAGGGATAGGGATAGGGTTAGGGTAGGGATAGGGTTAGGGTTAGGGATAGGGTTAGGGATAGGGTTAGGGTTAGGGTTAGGGATAGGGTTAGGGTTAGGGATAGGGTTAGGTTAGGGATAGGGTTAGGGTTATTAGGAATAGGGTTAGGGATAGGGTTAGGGATAGGGTCGGATAGGGATAGGGTTAGGGATAGGGTTAGGGTTAGGGTTAGGGATAGGGTTAGGGTTAAGGTTAGGGATAGGGTTAGGGATAGGGTTAGGGTTAGGGATAGGGTTTTGGTTAGGGATAGGGTAGGGATAGGGTTAGGGATAGGGTTAAGGTTAGGGATAGGGTTAAGGTTAGGGATAGGGTTAGGGTTAGGGTTAGGGATAGGGTTAGGGTTAGGGTTAGGGATAGGGTTAGGGTTAGGGATAGGGTTAGGGTTAGGGATAGGGTTAGGGATAGGGTTAGGGATAGGGATAGGGTTACGGATAGGGTTAGGGATAGGGTTATTAGGGTTAGTGTATTAGGGTTAGGGTTATTAGGGTTAGGGGTATTAGAGTTAGGGTATTAGGGTTAGGGTTAGTGTATTAGGGTTAGGGTTATTAGGGTTAGGGTTATTAGGGTTAGTGTATTAGGGTTAGGGTTAGGGGTATTAGGGTTAGGGTTATTAGGGTTAGTGTATTAGGGTTAGGGTTATTAGGGTTAGGGTTAGTGTATTAGGGTTATTAGGGTTAGGGTTGTTAGGGTTAGTGTATTAGGGTTAGGGTTATTAGGGTTAGGGTAAGAGTTAGGGATAGGGTTAGGGTTCGGGTTCACACACTGCAGGGATTGGGTACAATCTACATATCCAGCCATAGAATGAGATCTTACCACCAGGTGGCGATACTGAGCAAGCAAGGCAAAGTGGTAGCCAAAAGGAGCCATTGCCAGTCCCTTATGCAGTAGGCCAGCAGGGCTAGTATCATGTAGCCCACAGTCCATGACAGACTATTGATTGTACTACAGAACGTGCGGTGTTCCACATCTGTCCACTCCAAGGCTGAGAGAAAAATCAAGGGGAGATAAACCCAAACAGCTCCACACCCACCCCGTTTACAGTAACAGAGACCTCGTGTAATGTAAGGGGTAGAACCAAGGGGAGAACATGGGCAACGGGGCTACTGTGGGGCTGAGACATGGAAGGAACCAAAAAAAGCCATGTGGGGGTGTATGAGGGGGCAACATGGAGGCATTAAAGATAAGAGGTAGAGTGGGATTCATGGTGGGACTTGGAGAGACCTACAGATGATGATGATGATGGAGATATAGGGACACGCTGAGAGATATCAGAAGGTGGTTTGGAGGTTTGGAGGGCACTAGGGGCAGACTGAAGGAGGTTCCGGGCTTGGCTCGGGGGTAGGATGGAAATGTTGGGGAGGTACAGGACTGAGGCTTCCAGAGGCATAGGATGGAGGCCGGGAGAGGTTCAGAGAGGTAGAAGAGCTTGATGGGCTAAAGTGACTGGTACCGAGAGTGATGGAGATATAGGGACACGCTGGGAGATATCAGAAGGTGGCTTGTAGGTTTGGGGGGCACTAGGGGCAGACTGAAGGAGGTTCCGGGCTTGGCTCGGGGGTAGGATGGAAATGTTGGGGGAGATACAGGACTGAGGCTGCCAGAGGCATTGAATGGAGGCCAGACAGGTTCAGGGAGGTAGAAGAGCTTGATGGGCTAAAGTGACTGGTACCGAGAGTGATGGAGACGAGGGTCATTCCCATGAGGCCGACCCCACAGATGGACCTGCTGAGGCAGAACATGAGGAAGGACACGGAGAAGGACGACAGGAGCCCAAACACAGAGCTGATAAGGATGGACACGAGAAGGATCTTCCTGCGCCCAAACCTGCCCAACACAAACACACAGAGAGGGATCTTATTGGCTGTGAGCGAGGGATCTGTCTGAGGTTCAACCAAGCAAATGTGAAGATTTGGCCTTTAGGGCACAGACTGGGGCAGAATAGGGGGGCAATGAAAATCATAGGAACCATTCAATGACTACAGAGTCAGAACCGGCTTCTAAACAACAGAAATACATGGGATCTGTTATCTGGAATAGTCATGTGTGAGCTGACATGAAATTTGGGCAATTACTGTGAGTTTGGGTCAGAGGGTTAGGGGTTTGTGGGTTTGGGTCGGGTGTTGGTTAGGGGTTTGTGGGTTTGGGTTGGAGGGGGTTAGGGGTTTGTGGGTTTGGGTCGGAGGGGGTTAGGGGTTTGTGGGTTTGGGTCGGAGGGGGTTAGGGGTTTGTGAGTTTGGGTCAGAGGGTTAGGGGTTTGTGGGTTTGGGTCGGGTGTTGGTTAGGGGTTTGTGGGTTTGGGTCGGAGGGGGTTAGGGGTTTGTGGGTTTGGGTCGGAGGGGGTTAGGGGTTTGTGGGTTTGGGTCGGAGGGGGTTAGGGGTTTGTGGGTTTGGGTCGGAGGGGGTTAGGGGTTTGTGGGTTTGGGTCGGAGGGGGTTAGGGGTTTGTGGGTTTGGGTGGGAGGGGGTTAGGGGTTTGTGGGTTTGGGTCGGGTGAGGGTTAGGGGTTTGTGGTTTGGGTCGGAGGGGGTTAGGGGTTTGTGGGTTTGGGTCGGAGGGGTTAGGGGTTTGTGGGTTTGGGTGGGAGGGGGTTAGGGGTTTGTGGGTTTGGGTCGGGTGAGGGTTAGGGTTTGTGGGTTTGGGTCGGAGGGGGTTAGGGGTTTGTGGGTTTGGGTCGGAGGGGGTTAGGGGTTTGTGGGTTTGGGTTGGGTGAAGGTAAGGGGTTTGTGGGTTTGGGTCGGGTGTGGGTTAGGGGTTTGTTGGTTTGGGTCAGAGGGGGTTAGGGGTTTGTGGGTTTGGGTCGGAGGGTTAGGGGTTTGTGGGTTTGGGTCGGAGGGGGTTTAGGGGCTTGTGGGTTTGGGTCGGAGGGTTAGGGGTTTGTGGGTTTGGGTCGGAGGGGGTTAGGGCTTGTGGGTTTGGGTCGGAGGGTTAGGGGCTTGTGGGTTTGGGTCGGGTGAAGGTTAGGGGTTTGTGGGTTTGGGTCGGGTGTGGGTTAGGGGTTTGTGGGTTTGGGTCGGAGGGTTAGGGGCTTGTGGGTTTGGGTCGGAGGGTTAGGGCTTGTGGGTTTGGGTCGGGTGTGGGTTAGGGGTTTGTGGGTTTGGGTCGGGTGAAGGTTAGGGGTTTGTGGGTTTGGGTCGGGTGTGGGTTAGGGGTTTGTGGGTTTGGGTCAGGTGAAGGTTAGGGGTTGTGGGTTTGGGTCGGGTGTGGGTTAGGGGTTTGTGGGTTTGGGTCGGGTGTGGGTTAGGGGTTTGTGAGTTTGGGGGGGTTGGGTTAGGGGTTTGTGGGTTTGGGTCAGGGAGTTAGGGGTTTGTGGGTTTGGGTCGGTGCGGGTTGTTATTTCCCTAGCAACTGGCATTTTACATTTTCCCTAGCAACTGGCATGTTGCTACCAACCCTTTGCCAAACAGGCCAATCTGGTGCCAGTTGATACCCCTCCGGGTGTCGGGCACTTACCTGTCAGACAGGTACCCACATATAACTGAGCCCACAGTCAGTCCCATGAAGAAGAAAGTGGCAGCCGCCTGGTTTAACCCCTTTCTCTCGCACACCAGGTCCCACTAGAAGGGGGCAGAAATGAGAGATGTTGCACCTTCCACTGGCCCCGCCCCTACCTGTACAGGAGGTGGAGCCTGCAATGGGGCCCACCTGCAGCTCCTTATGCTACTCTCTGTAATAGTCGGACAGCGGGGGGGGGGGCAGTAGTCGGACAGTGGGGGGGGCAGTAGTCGGACAGTGGGGGTGCAGTAGTCGGACAGTGGGGGGGCGCAGTAGTAGGACAGTGGGGGTGCAGTAGTCGGACAGTGGGGGGGGCAGTAGTAGGACAGTGGGGGGGCAGTAGTAGGACAGTGGGGGGGGGAGAAGTAGGACTGTGGGGGGGCAGTAGTCGGACAGCGGGGGGCAGTAGTGGGACAGCGGGGGGAAGTAGTCGGACAGCGGGGGGCAGTAGTCGGACAGTGGGGGGGCAGTAGTGGGGACAGCGGGGGCAGTAGTCGGACAGTGGGGGGGGGCAGTAGTAGGACAGTGGGGGGGCAGTAGTCGGACAGTGGGGGGGCAGTAGTCGGACAGTGGGGGGCAGTGTCGGACAGTGGGGGGGCAGTAGTAGGACAGTGGGGGCAGTAGTCGGACAGTGGGGGCAGTAGTAGGACAGTGGGGGCAGTAGTCGGACAGTGGGGGGGCAGTAGTAGGACAGTGGGGGGCAGTAGTAGGACAGTGGGGGGGGCAGTAGTAGGACAGTGGGGGGGCAGTAGTAGGACAGTGGGGGGCAGTAGTAGGACTGTGGGGGGGGCAGTAGTCGGACAGTGAGGGGGCAGTAGTAGGACAGTGGGGGGGGCAGTAGTAGGACAGTGGGGGGGGCAGTAGTCGGACAGTGGGGGGGCAGTAGTCGGACAGTGGGGGGCAGTAGTAGGACAGTGGGGGGGGAGTAGTAGGACAGTGGGGGGGCAGTAGTAGGACAGTGGGGGTGCAGTAGTGGGACAGCGGGGGGGCAGTAGTAGGACAGCGGGGGGGCAGTAGTCGGACAGCGGGGGGGCAGTAGTCGGACAGCGGGGGGGGCAGTAGTCGGACAGCGGGGGGGCAGTAGAAGGACAGCGGGGGGAAGTAGTCGGACAGCGGGGGGGCAGTAGTAGGACAGCGGGGGGCAGTAGTAGGACAGCGGGGGGGAAGTAGTCGGACAGCGGGGGGGCAGTAGTAGGACAGCGGGGGGGCAGTAGTAGGACAGCGGGGGGGCAGTAGTAGGACAGCGGGGGGGCAGTAGTAGGACAGCGGGGGGGCAGTAGTAGGACAGCGGGGGGGAAGTAGTCGGACAGCGGGGGGGAAGTAGTCGGACAGCGGGGGGGCAGTAGTCGGACAGCGGGGGGGCCAGTAGTAGGACAGCGGGGGGGGAAGTAGTGGGACAGCGGGGGGGAAGTAGTCGGACAGCGGGGGGGCAGTAGTAGGACAGCGGGGGGGCAGTAGTAGGACAGCGGGGGGGAAGTAGTCGGACAGCGGGGGGAAGTAGTCGGACAGTGGGGGGCAGTAGTCGGACAGTGGGGGGGCAGTAGTAGGACAGTGGGGGGGCAGTAGTCGGACAGTGGGGGGTGAAGTAGTCGCACAGTGGGGGGCAGTAGTCGGACAGTGGGGGGGCAGTAGTAGGACAGCGGGGGGGAAGTAGTCGGACAGCGGGGGGGCAGTAGTCGGACAGTGGGGGGCAGTAGTCGGACAGTGGGGGGCAGTAGTCGGACAGTGGGGGGGCAGTAGTAGGACAGTGGGGGGCAGTAGTCGGACAGTGGGGGTGAAGTAGTCGCACAGTGGGGGGGCAGTAGTAGGACAGCGGGGGGGAAGTAGTCGGACAGCGGGGGGGCAGTAGTCGGACAGTGGGGGGCAGTAGTCGGACAGTGGGGGGGCAGTAGTAGGACAGTGGGGGGGCAGTAGTCGGACAGTGGGGGGTGAAGTAGTCGCACAGTGGGGGGGCAGTAGTCGGACAGTGGGGGGGGCAGTAGTCGGACAGTGGGGGGGCAGTAGTCGGACAGTGGGGGGGCAGTAGTAGGACAGTGGGGGGGCAGTAGTAGGACAGTGGGGGTGCAGTAGTGGGACAGCGGGGGGGCAGTAGTAGGACAGCGGGGGGGCAGTAGTCGGACAGCGGGGGGGCAGTAGTCGGACAGCGGGGGGGCAGTAGTCGGACAGCGGGGGGGCAGTAGAAGGACAGCGGGGGGAAGTAGTCGGACAGCGGGGGGGCAGTAGTAGGACAGCGGGGGGGCAGTAGTAGGACAGCGGGGGGAAGTAGTCGGACAGCGGGGGGGCAGTAGTAGGACAGCGGGGGGCAGTAGTAGGACAGTGGGGGGTGAAGTAGTCGCACAGTGGGGGGGCAGTAGTAGGACAGCGGGGGGGCAGTAGTAGGACAGCGGGGGGGAAGTAGTCGGACAGCGGGGGGGAAGTAGTCGGACAGTGGGGGGCAGTAGTCGGACAGTGGGGGGGCAGTAGTAGGACAGTGGGGGGCAGTAGTCGGACAGTGGGGGGTGAAGTAGTCGCACAGTGGGGGGGCAGTAGTCGGACAGTGGGGGGCAGTAGTAGGACAGCGGGGGGGAAGTAGTCGGACAGCGGGGGGGCAGTAGTCGGACAGTGGGGGGCAGTAGTCGGACAGTGGGGGGCAGTAGTCGGACAGTGGGGGGGCAGTAGTAGGACAGTGGGGGGCAGTAGTCGGACAGTGGGGGGTGAAGTAGTCGCACAGTGGGGGGGCAGTAGTAGGACAGCGGGGGGGAAGTAGTCGGACAGCGGGGGGGCAGTAGTCGGACAGTGGGGGGCAGTAGTCGGACAGTGGGGGGCAGTAGTAGGACAGTGGGGGGGCAGTAGTCGGACAGTGGGGGGTGAAGTAGTCGCACAGTGGGGGGGCAGTAGTCGGACAGTGGGGGGGCAGTAGTCGGACAGTGGGGGGGCAGTAGTCGGACAGTGGGGGGGCAGTAGTCGGACAGTGGGGGGCAGTAGTAGGACAGCGGGGGGAAGTAGTAGGACAGTGGGGGGCAGTAGTAGGACAGCGGGGGGGCAGTAGTCGGACAGCGGGGGGCAGTAGTAGGACAGCGGGGGGGCAGTAGTCGGACAGCGGGGGGGCAGTAGTAGGACAGCGGGGGGGCAGTAGTAGGACAGCGGGGGGGAAGTAGTGGGACAGCGGGGGGAAGTAGTCGGACAGTGGGGGGGCAGTAGTAGGACAGCGGGGGGAAGTAGTAGGACAGCGGGGGGGAAGTAGTCGGACAGTGGGGGGGCAGTAGTAGGACAGCGGGGGGGGAAGTAGTAGGACAGCGGGGGGAAGTAGTCGGACAGTGGGGGGGCAGTAGTAGGACAGCGGGGGGAAGTAGTAGGACAGCGGGGGGGAAGTAGTCGGACAGCGGGGGGGCAGTAGTAGGACAGTGGGGGGGCAGTAGTAGGACAGTGGGGGCAGTAGTAGGACAGTGGGGGGGGCAGTAGTAGGTCAGCGGGGGGGGGCAGTAGTCGGACAGTGGGGGGGCAGTAGTAGGACAGCGGGGGGAAGTAGTAGGACAGCGGGGGGAAGTAGTCGGACAGCGGGGGGCAGTAGTAGGACAGTGGGGGGGCAGTAGTAGGACAGTGGGGGGCAGTAGTAGGACAGTGGGGGGGCAGTAGTAGGTCAGCGGGGGGGCAGTAGTAGGACAGTGGGGGGGGCAGTAGTAGGTCAGCGGGAGGGCAGTAGTAGGACAGCGGGGGGAAGTAGTAGGACAGCGGGGGGGAAGTAGTCGGACAGCGGGGGGAAGTAGTAGGACAGTGGGGGGAAGTAGTAGGACAGCGGGGGGAAGTAGTAGGACAGCGGGGGGAAGTAGTCGGACAGCGGGGGGAAGTAGTAGGACAGCGGGGGGGAAGTAGTCGGACAGCGGGGGGAAGTAGTAGGACAGTGGGGGGGCAGTAGTAGGACAGCGGGGGAAGTAGTAAGACAGCGGGGGGGAAGTAGTCGGACAGCGGGGGGAAGTAGTAGGACAGTGGGGGGGCAGTAGTAGGACAGCGGGGGGAAGTAGTCGGACAGCGGGGGGCAGTAGTAGGACAGCGGGGGAAGTAGTAGGACAGTGGGGGGCAGTAGTAGGTCAGCGGGGGGGAAGTAGTCGGACAGCGGGGGGCAGTAGTAGGACAGCGGGGGGAAGTAGTAGGACAGTGGGGGGGCAGTAGTAGGTCAGCGGGGGGGAAGTAGTCGGACAGCGGGGGGGCAGTAGTAGGACAGCGGGGGGCAGTAGTAGGACAGCGGGGGGAAGTAGTCGGACAGTGGGGGGCAGTAGTAGGACAGCAAGGGGGAAGTAGTCGGACAGTGGGGGGGCAGTAGTAGGACAGCGGGGGGGAAGTAGTCGGACAGCGGGGGGAAGTAGTCGGACAGTGGGGGGGGGCAGTAGTCGGACAGTGGGGGGCAGTAGTAGGACAGTGGGGGGCAGTAGTCGGACAGCGGGGGGGAAGTAGTCGGACAGCGGGGGGCAGTAGTAGGACAGTGGGGGGGAAGTAGTCGGACAGCGGGGGGGCAGTAGTAGGACAGCGGGGGGGAAGTAGTCGGACAGCGGGGGGGAAGTAGTCGGACAGTGGGGGGGGCAGTAGTCGGACAGTGGGGGGGCAGTAGTCGGACAGTGGGGGGCAGTAGTAGGACAGTGGGGGGGCAGTAGTTGGACAGTGGGGGGGCAGTAGTAGGACAGTGGGGGGGGAAGTAGTCGGACAGTGGGGGGGCAGTAGTAGGACAGTGGGGGGGAAGTAGTCGGACAGTGGGGGGCAGTAGTCGGACAGTGGGGGGGGGCAGTAGTCGGACAGTGGGGGGGCAGTAGTCGGACAGTGGGGGGGCAGTAGTCGGACAGTGGGGGGGCAGTAGTCGGACAGTGGGGGGGCAGTAGTCGCACAGTGGATCCTACCTGTGTGACGGTGGTGGAGGAGAAGACTGATTGGTCGTACTCCCAGCCTTCCTCACAAGGTTCTGTAGACCTATTGGGGGGTCCCACTGAGCTGTTGGGGAGCAGGTGGAGTTGGGGGTGGGAGTATCTCCGACAGGAGCTGAGGGATCCATCTGGTTCCTGTGGGATGTAGAGGAGCAGGGATTTCCATTGGCTCCAGTTCCCCAGTTTGCCCGCGCTGGGGGTGGCACAGTGGTGGGAGGGCGCCGCCGAGATGAAGATGTGCAGTAGGAAGTGAAGAGGAAGGATGACTCTTGGGAGGCAGGTAATCAGCAAAATTGATATCTGGAACTTTCCGAATCCCCCCACCTCTGCCAGGAGCCCCTCAAACCTCATGGTGCGGGGAAGCCCAAGGGGGTCAGTAGTAACGATGCCCAGAGCAACTGGCATGGGTGTTGGCACGGGAATCCCTCAGAGTGTTGGTGCCCCTGAGCATACACCCTCCTCTTATTCCCCCGGTAATGGCCGTGATTCCTACTGGCCCAGAGGCGTCATGGGACCAGGTCCTGATTGGATCAGACAGCGGCTCATTGTTCTGACTGTGGGAGATCCATCAGCACCGCGACAAATAGGGTTATACCTCCACGCCAGCTGCCAGCAGTGAGGGTTGGGCAAGGAGTCAGGGGCCCGGCCTGGCACGGGATGTCCCACAAGGTGCCAAGTCAGCTGCCAGCCAGAGGGTTGGGCAAGGAGTCAGGGGCCCAGCCTGGCACGGGATGTCCCACTAGGTGCCAAGTCAGCTGCCAGCCAGAGGGTTGGGCAAGGAGTCAGGGGCCCAGCCTGGCACGGGATGTCCCACTAGGTGCCAAGTCAGCTGCCAGCCAGAGGGTTGGGCAAGGAGTCAGGGGCCCGGCCTGGCACGGAATGTCCCACTAGGTGCCAAGTCAGCTGCCCACAGTGAGGGTTGGGCAAGGAGTCAGGGGCCCAGCCTGGCACGGAATGTCCCACTAGGTGCCAAGTCAGCTGCCCACAGTGAGGGTTGGGCAAGGAGTCAGGGGCCCAGCCTGGCATGGGATGTCCCACTAGGTGCCAAGTCAGCTGCCCACAGTGAGGGTTGGGCAAGGAGTCAGGGGCCCGGCCTGGCATGGGATGTCCCACTAGGTGCCAAGTCAGCTGCCAGTAAGAGGGTTGGGCAAGGAGTCAGGGGCCCGGCCTGGCATGGGATGTCCCACTAGGTGCCAAGTCAGCTGCCAGTAAGAGGGTTGGGCAAGGAGTCAGGGGCCCGGCCTGGCACGGAATGTCCCACTAGGTGCCAAGTCAGCTGCCAGCCAGAGGGTTGGGCAAGGAGTCAGGGGCCCGGCCTGGCACGGGATGTCCCACTAGGTGCCAAGTCAGCTGCCCACAGTGAGGGTTGGGCAAGGAGTCAGGGGCCCGGCCTGGCACGGGATGTCCCACTAGGTGCCAAGTCAGCTGCCCACAGTGAGGGTTGGGCAAGGAGTCAGGGGCCCGGCCTGGCACGGAATGTCCCACTAGGTGCCAAGTCAGCTGCCCACAGTGAGGGTTGGGCAAGGAGTCAGGGGCCCGGCCTGGCACGGGATGTCCCACTAGGTGCCAAGTCAGCTGCCAGCAGTGAGGGTTGGGCAAGGAGTCAGGGGCCCGGCCTGGCACGGAATGTCCCACTAGGTGCCAAGTCAGCTGCCAGCAGGGAGGGTTGGGCAAGGAGTCAGGGGCCCGGCCTGGCACGGGATGTCCCACTAGGTGCCAAGTCAGCTGCCAGTAAGAGGGTTGGGCAAGGAGTCAGGGGCCCGGCCTGGCATGGGATGTCCCACTAGGTGCCAAGTCAGCTGCCAGCAGTGAGGGTTGGGCAAGGAGTCAGGGGCCCAGCCTGGCACGGGATGTCCCACTAGGTGCCAAGTCAGCTGCCCCCAGTGAGGGTTGGGCAAGGAGTCAGGGGCCCAGCCTGGCACGGAATGTCCCACTAGGTGCCAAGTCAGCTGCCCACAGTGAGGGTTGGGCAAGGAGTCAGGGGCCCGGCCTGGCACGGGATGTCCCACTAGGTGCCAAGTCAGCTGCCCACAGGGAGGGTTGGGCAAGGAGTCAGGGGCCCAGCCTGGCACGGAATGTCCCACTAGGTGCCAAGTCAGCTGCCCCCAGTGAGGGTTGGGCAAGGAGTCAGGGGCCCAGCCTGGCACGGAATGTCCCACTAGGTGCCAAGTCAGCTGCCCACAGTGAGGGTTGGGCAAGGAGTCAGGGGCCCGGCCTGGCACGGGATGTCCCACTAGGTGCCAAGTCAGCTGCCAGCAGGGAGGGTTGGACAAGGAGTCAGGGGCCCGGCCTGGCACGGAATGGCACAGAATGTACCACTAGATGTCAAGTCAGCTGCCAGCAGGGAGGGTTGGGCAAGGAGTCAGGAGCCCGGCCTGGCACGGAATGTACCACTAGGTGCCAAGTCAGCTGCCAGCAGGGAGGGTTGGACAAGGAGTCAGGGGCCCGGCCTGGCATGGGATGTCCCACTAGGTGCCAAGTCAGCTGCCCACAGTGAGGGTTGGGCAAGGAGTCAGGGGCCCGGCCTGGCATGGGATGTCCCACTAGGTGCCAAGTCAGCTGCCAGCAGTGAGGGTTGGGCAAGGAGTCAGGGGCCCGGCCTGGCACGGAATGTCCCACTAGGTGCCAAGTCAGCTGCCCCCAGTGAGGGTTGGGCAAGGAGTCAGGGGTCAGGGGTCCGGCCTGGCACGGGATGTCCCACTAGGTGCCAAGTCAGCTGCCCACAGTGAGGGTTGGGCAAGGAGTCAGGGGCCCAGCCTGGCACGAGATGTCCCACTAGGTGCCAAGTCAGCTGCCCCCAGTGAGGGTTGGGCAAGGAGTCAGGGGCCCAGCCTGGCACGGGATGTCCCACTGCCCCCCTGATGCCATCTGCCTGGGCTGAATGACTATTCCCTTATTACCCCTTGCAAAGCCAAATACAACCAAGTGCCCCTTGCGATGTTGCTCTTACGGTGCCCATACAATAAGGGATGTACCCAGTGCCACCCCCCCCCCATATAAATGGTTAGACCTTGGAAATTAACCCCATTTCTACTGATGCCCCTCGTGCCAGTATGGGACTCTCCTGCCCATCTATATTGTGCCCCCGGTGCCAGTGATATGGGGGCAATCAGCCAACCAACAAGTCAAGCCAACCATCCTGGGCAGATTGGGCCTCGTGCCACTGGGCCAGCGGTTCAGGTCAGACACTGCCCAGGTTTGGCCGGAGTCCTATCCCAGCAGCTGATGGACCTTTGCACCTGGGGAATTCTGTTTGCAACAAAGTCTACGGATCAGGCAACAAAGACTGAGGTTCTAGAGCTGTTTCTGCTGGTTCTGCCCATTGAGGTCCAAAGGCTCCAAGCTACCACCCTATTGGTCCAACAGCCGTCTGTAGAGCCAGCGCCACCCCTCCAGCGACGGCCATCACCCCTAATCTCTAACTAAAAGGGGGTTCCTGCTTGTTGGGGGACACGGGCAAGGATGGGGCAAAATGCGGGCGGTTAAACCTTCCAGGTAGGAACTGCCCCTAATGCCCCGGCACGGTGCCGCCCCGGGGCATTGCTTTACCCCATTTTGGAGACGGTTCCGATAGGGACTGCACATTTGCTAGAACCCCAGCAACAGGTTCTGGGACCACTCTCATACTGAAAGAGTTAATTCCCCCAGAGCTCAATACTGAGTGTAAAGAAATGCCCCACAGCCCACGTAACCTTAAGGGTTAATAGAATTAAGTCTAAAACAACTGGACTTTTCTGAGTTTTTCCTTGAAAACGTTTCACCCTCATCCGAGCGGCTTCTTCAGTTCAAATGACTGGTAGGGAATTCCCCGGTATTTAAACTCTTGATGGTAGTACAGTCACAGACATCCAATCACAATGGTTCCATTGAACTTGTTCAGTTAGGTGTTAGCTGAAACTGACAGGTGTAAGAAGGTATGATCCAATCACAATGGTACCAAGATTCTCATTGATGAAGGGGTTAATCCTTCAAAGTACATGACTGGAAGTGTGAACTGTTGTGAAACTGCCGGGGTAAGGATGTCACCGCGCCATTGTATGTTGGTGACAAGCGGTGTCGCAGGCCCCCTCCTCTGTTCAGGGATGGTTTCTCCAGGTTGGCATAAATGGCCTCTTTCCAACCATCTGTCCTCTCGGTCCAAAATATGCTCGTTACTGTCCTCAAAGGAGTGACCTTTTTCTTTGAGGTTGTCAGGTACCTGGTCGTTCGCCTAAGGTAGGCGCGCGCCCGATCGCCAGCGCACGTTCCGACGGCCGCGCGCGCTCCGTCGCTCGCGCACGTATTGACGCCGGCGTACGTCGTGACGCCCGCGCGCGCATTAACGCCGGCGCGCGTCTTGACGCTGGCGCGCGTCATGACGCCGGCGCGCGTCATGACGCTGGCGTGTGTCTTGACGCCGGCGCAGGCGCATTTCGCTCAAAAGGACGCCAAAGGCCTACCAGCATTGCGAAGTGATCGTTTCCTTGTGAAAGACGCCAAGCTTGTTTCCTGTGATTCCCTATTTGATTCTCTGACCCGGCCTGACTCTCGATCTTGAAAACTTGCTGCCTGTACCGACTTCCCGCCTGTCCGACCTCGCTTTTGCCTGCCGATTTTGCTCTGACGTTCCGGTTCGGCACTCCTGCCACTCCTCCACTTGGTTCAAGTCCTGTTCCATCCTCAGTGGCTGTGATCCTTAGTGGGAGGTGTAGGAGAGGTCCTTCCTCTACGAGTTCTTCCAGTGACGCGCCCGGCTTGTCCTGACAGTATCACTTCGCCAGTATGGAAGAATCTGAGGAAATTTCTGCTATGCAGCTCCTTAACCAGCAGATGGCGACCCTCACTCGAGCGGTGCAAGAACTACAGGCAGGTTTCCAAGAAGTTCAAGCCCAGCTACAACCCCTGCCCAGGGATCCTACTGATGCTCCTGTTGCACCCCCACCTGTTGCGGCCCAGCCGCCAATTGCCAAGCTTAAGCTCTCTCTGCCGGAGCGTTTTCTGGGGGATCGCAAAAAGTTCCGGGCTTTTATGAATAGCTGCAAGCTGGAATTCACACTTAACCCCCAAGTTTATACGACTGAGCAGTCCAAGGTGGGGTTCGCTATCTCACTCCTGTCCGGGGAGCCACAGACTTGGGCTCATCGTCTTCTGGAACAACAAAGTCCGTTGTTTAGTGACTCTGCTGCTTTTTTCCAGGCGATGGCGGTATTATACGATGACCCCCAAAGAGAAGCCTCAGCTGAAGCCGCACTCAGATCTTTGTCCCAGGGTAAACGGCCAGTTGAGGAATATGTTACTGACTTCCGTAGCCACGCTGCAGATACCCGATGGAATCAAGCTGCACTGAAGCATCAATTCAGAATAGGGTTGTCTGAAGGTCTAAAGGACGAGTTAGCCCGAGTGGGGATTCCCGAAGACTTCGATTCCCTCATCGATGTCGTCGTCCAGTTAGACCGACGTTTGAGGGAGAGGAGACTGGAAAAGTCCGGGACATTTCAACCCAGTTGGCTGCTCCCTAAAGCTCCTCTATTCCCTAAACCCATTTTGGCTCCATCCACCTCGGCCTCGTCATCGGCTGGGGCTGCTAAACCCATGCAAATTGGGCTCATCCGTTCCCCTCTGACTCCCGAAGAGAGGCTACGCAGACGTCGCCTGAACTTGTGCCTTTACTGTGGTGCCTCTGGTCATCTGCTCCGCACATGCCCGGTGCGACCCACAAGTAAGAGATCTATACCGGGTCTTCTTAGTGCGGAAGCTGTTGATGGACTGTCTCTTATGTCAGTTATTACTATTTTGCAGTGGTCAAGAAAGACGCTCCAGACCCCTGCGTTGATTGACTCCGGGGCGTGCGGTTGCTTTATCGATCGAGACTTCGCCCGTTTTCATGACATTCCTTTAAGACCCAGATCCTGCCCACTGACGGTGAAGTTGGCTGACGGATCTAATATTTCTTCTGGTCCAGTCCTGTTTGAGACTATTCCTTTGTTAATAAAAATTCAACAGCATACCGAAACCCTATCGTTTAACGTGGTTTCTTCCCCTCTGTATCCTATCATTTTGGGTTTTCCATGGTTAAAGACTCATAACCCTCTCATCAATTGGGACTCGAATCAAATAACATTCCCCTCTGAGCATTGTCCTTGTTCTGAGTTGGCTCCTGGGAGATTGCTGGTTGTGACCCCTGATCCTCGACTCAAACTGGTTCCAGAACCTTACCACGAATTCTTAGATGTCTTTGATGAGAAAGGAGCGGATGTACTTCCTCCACATCAGATAAATGATTGCCCGGTGGATCTTCTTCCCGGAGCAGCGATCCCATTTGGACGGATCTACCCTCTATCCGAACCTGAACTTAAAGTTCTCAAGACCTACATTGAGGAAAACCTTAGGAAAGGATTTATCCGTCCATCTACCTCCCCTGCTGGGGCAGGTATTTTCTTCGTTGAGAAAAAAGACCATTCCTTACGCCCCTGCATAGACTACCGAGATTTGAACAAGGTAACCATTAAGAACCGATATCCGCTACCCCTCATCTCGGAACTGTTTATAAGATTACGTTCAGCACATGTATTCACAAAACTAGATCTTCGGGGGGGCATACAATTTGGTCCGCATTCGACAAGGAGATGA
The DNA here is from genome assembly GCF_000004195.4 of Xenopus tropicalis. Lineage (NCBI taxonomy): Eukaryota > Metazoa > Chordata > Amphibia > Anura > Pipidae > Xenopus > Xenopus tropicalis. The sequence continues at coordinate 789,577 of NC_030681.2, forward strand.
GTGGAAAACAGCCTTTCGCACCCGATATGGGCACTATGAATACCTAGTGATGCCCTTCGGGCTTATGCAACGCCCCAGCAACGTTTCAACACTTTGCAAATGATATTTCAGAGACTTTTTGGATTTTTATTTATCTCGATGATATCTTAATATTTTCATCTTCCTTGGAGGAACACCGACACCACGTCAGACAAGTCTTCTCTCGGTTACGAGCATATAAACTTTTCGCCAAACTGGAGAAGTGTGAGTTCGAAAAATCTTCTATAGAGTTCCTAGGTTTTATCATTTCTTCAGACGGAATATCTATGGACTCTCGCAAGGTCCTCTGCGGTATTAGACTGGCCCGTTCCCAACAGTCGTAAGGCTGTACAAGATTTGTGGGCTTCGCCAACTTTTACCGAAAGTTCATCAAGAATTTCTCTAAGATAATCGCCCCTATCACTGCTCTTACCAGCTCGGTAAAAAGATTCTGCTGGACTTCTGAGGCTCAGCGGGCTTTTTTGGATCTCAAGAATTGTTTTACCTCCGCTCCCATTCTCAAACATCCAGATCCTACACGGCCGTTTGTTCTAGAGGTGGATGCCTCAGAGTATGCCATCGGAGCTGTGCTATCGCAAAGAAACGATTGTACAGAGCCTACTTCATCCTATCGCATTTTTCTCTAAAAAGTTATCTTCCTCTGAGCAAAATTACGATGTGGGAGACAGAGAGCTACTTGCGATTAAATCTGCATTCCAAGAATGGCGACACCTGTTGGAGGGGGCGTCTCACCCTATTTTAGTTTTTTCTGATCACAAGAACTTGGAATATTTACGCTCAGCAAAAAGACTCCGACCTCGTCAGGCCAGATGGGCACTCTTCTTTTCCAGATTCAACTTCCACGTTACTTTTAGACCGGGTTCCAAGAATGGCAAAGCGGATGCGTTGTCCCGTCTGTTTTCTGCACCCGAGAATAATTCTGCCGCCAGCACTGTCCTTCATGCCTCCAATTTTCTCCTTCTCCAAGCCGATCTGCTTGACAAGATCCAGAACGCCTCCAGTCTGTGGACAATTTACCTACACATATGGATCGTCGTGGTAATTACCTCATGTCTAAATAATAAAATTTTTGTCCCTGAAGACCTGCGCCTCGAGGTACTCAGATTTGTCCATGATCATCCTGTTTCCGGCCACCTGGGGGTTCGCAAGACACTAGAACTTGCTAATAGGAATTTTTTTTGGCCCGGCATGTCAAGGGATTGCATGAAATATGTTACTTCCTGTCAAACATGTGCCAGATTTAAGGATACACACTCCCGACCAATGGGGTTACTTCAACCTCTCCCGGTTCCTGAGAAACCCTGGGAGAGAATTTCCATGGACTTTATTGTGGATCTGCCCAAGTCGGGGGGTTTTAACACAATCATGGTAGTGGTTGACGGGTTTACCAAGATGGCTCACTTTATACCCTTGGTGGGGTTACCATCTGCAGCCACAACGGCAGAAGTATTTATTAAAGAGGTCTTTCGGCTTCACGGCTTACCCAAGGAGATAGTGTCTGATCGAGGTCGCAGTTTACGTCTCGCTTCTGGAGGGCGTTATGTCAGGGACTCCATATTGAGCTCGCCCTGTCCTCTGCTTTTCATCCTCAGACGAATGGGCAAACAGAACGTACTAATCAGACGTTGGAGCAATATATTAGATGTTTTTCCTCTTATTCTCAGGAAGATTGGTCGGCGCTCTTACCCTTAGCGGAGTTTTCTTACAATAATGCGGTACATAGCTCCTCCAAACAGACTCCTTTTTTCTCTAACTATGGATTTCATATTACCACTCTGCCAGGCCTAGCAGAGGTTACGGTTCCTGCAGCTCAGGATAGACTTTCGTTCTTAAGGCATAATTTCGAGTTGCTCCAGCAGACTTTACGGGAGGCTCAAAGGAATTACAAAGGATATGCCGATAAGAGACGGAGGAAGAGTCCTGAATTCAAGCCGGGGGATCTCGTTTGGTTATCCACTCGCAACCTCAGGTTATCGTGTCCCTCCAAGAAGTTGGGCCAAAGGTTTATGGGTCCCTTCCCAATCTTGGAGCAAATTAACTCTGTTACCTTTAAATTGAAGCTGCCTGCTAACCTTCGAATCCATCCTGTGTTCCACGTCTCTCTTCTAAAGAAAGTGGTGGAGAATCCGTTTCCGGGTCGTATTGGGGCACCTCCAGAGCCAGTGACAGTACAGGGTGTTGAAGAATTCGAAGTCCAAGCTATTCTCGATTCCAGGTATCGAAGAGGTCGCTTGCAGTATTTGGTCCAGTGGAAGGGCTATACGCCTGAGGACAATTCCTGGGAATCTTCAACCAATGTTCATGCTCCTCAACTGATTCGGGCCTTCCATAAAAAATTTCCAGGGAAACCTGCGTCTGGGCGCATCCGGAGGCCGCGCCTTGGGAGGGGCAATGTCAGGTACCTGGTCGTTCGCCTAAGGTAGGCGCGCGCCCGATCGCCAGCGCACGTTCCGACGGCCGCGCGCGCTCCGTCGCTCGCGCAAGTATTGACGCCGGCGTACGTCGTGACGCCCGCGCGCGCATTAACGCCGGCGCGCGTCTTGACGCTGGCGCGCGTCATGACGCCGGCGCGCGTCATGACGCCGGCATGCGTCTTGACGCCGGCGCAGGCGCATTGCGCTCAAAAGGACGCCAAAGGCCTACCAGCATTGCGAAGTGATCGTTTCCTTGTGAAAGACGCCAAGCTTGTTTCCTGTGATTGCCTATTTGATTCTCTGACCCGGCCTGACTCTCGATCTTGAAAACTTCCCGCCTGTCCGACCTCGCTTTTGCCTGCCGATTTTGCTCTGACGTTCCGGTTCGGCACTCCTGCCACTCCTCCACTTGGTTCAAGTCCTGTTCCATCCTCAGTGGCTGTGATCCTTAGTGGGAGGTGTAGGAGAGGTCCTTCCTCTACGAGTTCTTCCAGTGACGCGCCCGGCTTGTCCTGACAGAGGTGTAGAGAGACCGCTGAGTCTTGTCAGCCTTCAGAAAGCCCAGAAACAACTGCTAAATGAACGGGTGAGACAGACCAACTTCTCAACTGAGGTCCTGGTTCATAAATTTGATAATGCAAAACAGAGACTGACAGCAAAACTACCGGTGCTGACGTTGCAAAGAGTGGTTGCATTCACAGAGCGGGCGCAACTGGCACAACGTGCCAAGGGCAAGGAGAGGCAAATAAACAAATTCACCAGTTTATTATCCCAACAACACCCAGCCAACAGACAAATCAACTGGGAGGAAGGAAGAGGAAAACAAGACATGTCGGAACATCAAGGATCTGTAGGTAAATAATTTATCAGACAGGGAACTCACAGAACCAGAGAAGATGTCTTAGCCAAGGGACTGAACTTTGCAGTGGCCCCACGGTATGTCCCAGTGGCCCCACGGTATGTCCCAGTGGTAGACTTCATCACAGCCACAGAATCATCCATCCACAACAATAAGATCCCAGTGGATGAGGCTGAAAACATCCGGTTAAAAGTATCAGCTGCCCTAGCTAATGCTAAAGCTCTTGCACTTGCCAAGGACTCAAGTGTCACCATCCTGCCAGCGGATAAAGGAAGGTGTACAGTGGTACTGAGTACATCAGACTACCATGCCAAAGTGTCCACACTGCTCAACGATTCAGACACATATGAGCAACTCAAGAGAGATCCAACAAGCAACTACAAGAAGAAGGTTATAGACTGCTTGCAGCACCTTGAGAAGGAAAAGGTCATCAGTCCAGCTTTGTACCGTCGCCTTTACCCAGGCGAAGCCACTCCATGCCTATATGGACTCCCAAAAATACACAAAGAAGGAGCCCCTTTGAGGCCAATTGTCAGCAGCATTAACTGTGTGACTTATAACATTGCTAAATACGTGGCCAACATCTTAGCCCCCTTAGTTGGAAACACAGTACACCACATTCAGAACTCCATGGACTTTGTCAAAAAAGTGAAGGAGTTAAAGCTGGAGATCGATGATACAATGGTGTCCTATGACGTAACATCTCTGTTCACATGCATACCCACTGCCGGGGCAATTGATACAGTGAGGAAACGGCTGCAACAAGACACCACCCTCAGCAGCAGAACAAAGCTGACCCCAGAACAAGTTTGTTCCTTACTGGACCTGAGTCTCAGTACCACTTACTTCAAGCACAAGGAAGTTTTCTATAGACAAAAACATGGCTGTGCCATGGGTTCGCCTGTGTCTCCAATTGTAGCGAACCTTTACATGGAAGAAGTGGAAAAGAAAGCCCTGGACACGTTCAAGGGAACAACACCAAGTCATTGGTTCAGATATGTGGATGACACCTGGGTCAAAATTAAAGAACGCGAGGTTCCAGCCTTCACCAAACACATAAACTCGGTGGACAAAACATCACGTTCACAAGGGAAGATGTGAGAGACAGCAAACTGGCTTTTTTGGACTGTGCTATAGTTATCAAAGAGGGGGGGGACCTGGATATTGAAGTATACAGGAAACCCACCCACACAGACCAGTACTTGCTGTTTGATTCCCACCACCCTTTGGAACATAAACTGGGTGTAATTAGGACTCTACATCATCGGGCTGAAACTGTGGCATCCAATGCAGAGGCCAAGGAGAAAGAATATAAACATCTATAAGGAGCTCTGAAAACTTGTGGGTCCCCAGACTGGGCCTTCATCAGAACCAAATCCAAGACCAACAGAAAGACCAGACCTACAAACAGAAGGGAGGAACACAGCAGGCGAAACAACATAGTCATTCCATATGTTGCTGGAACATCGGAAAAACTTAGGAGAATTTTCAACAAACATCTCATTCCTGTGTTTTTCAAACCCAGCAACACCCTGAGACAGAAGCTGGTGCACCCTAAAGACCCAACACCCAAGCACATGGGGAGTAATGTGGTCTATGCTGTCCAGTGTAGTGAAGAGTGCTCAGACTTATACATTGGGGAGACAAAACAACCTCTCTGTAAGAGAATGGCCCAACATAGGCGGGCAAACTCCTCAGGACAAGACTCAGCGGTCTCTCTACACCTCAAAGAAAAAGGTCACTCCTTTGAGGACAGTAACGAGCATATTTTGGACCGAGAGGACAGATGGTTGGAAAGAGGCCATTTATGCCAACCTGGAAAAACCATCCCTGAACAGAGGAGGGGGCCTGCGACACCGCTTGTCACCAACATACAATGGCGCGGGGACATCCTTACCCCGGCAGTTTCACAACAGTTCACACTTCCAGTCATGTACTTTGAAGGATTAACCCCTTCATCAATGAGAATCTTGGTACCATTGTGATTGGATCCTACCTTCTTACACCTGTCAGTTTCAGCCAACACCTAACTGAACAAGTTCAATGGAGCCATTGTGATTGGCTGTCTGTGACTGTACTACCATCAAGGGTTAAATACCGGGGAATTCCCTACCAGTCATTGGAACTGAAGAAGCCACTCGGATGAGTGGTGAAACGTTTTCAAGAAAAACTCAGAAAAGTCCAGTTGTTTTAGACTTAATTCTACTAGATACTGTATATCATGGCCTGGATGAATGAGAATCTTCATAGACATACTTAAGGGTTAATGACTGGCCATTGCCCCTTTGTGTTGCCCCCTGGCTGCCCCCCCCCCCCCCCGCCAGCACCTTCCCCTGTGGAACCTGTGTGTCCGGATCTGGTACCAGCACCTCCCAGGGCCTGTAAAAAGCCCAGAACCAGAGACGGACGGACAAACCGGACTGGGTTCTAATAACAGAACAGAATATCCCTGCGAATGGCAGGAGGGTAATGGTGCTGTCTCTTTAGCCCAATCGTCTCTCTCGTTAGAAAGGAGGGAGGAGCCAGTGTTGGCCAAACTGTAGGACAAAGTGGCACAGACCGGGCACAAAGTAAGCTGAAAGGGTTAATCTTTTCCCTCACTTTGAGTTGCATATGGATCAGTTATACAGGGGGTAACAGAACACAAACTGGGGCAGTTCTGAAACGAGGAGTTAATAAGACATTGCATCTGGGATGTCTCCTCGCTTCCTTAGAGCGTAAGCTTTTGGGTAAATGGCAGGGCCCTGCCCAACCCCTGGGCACCCGAGGCAATTGGCACATTGGGCCGACTCTCTGGGTTCATTTATGATGTCGCGCATCCAGGTTTGACTCTGGGTCAGAAACATGTGGGCGGGTACATTGGCACCAAGGCCGGGCGGGCGCACTGGCACCAAGGCCGGGCGGGCGCACTGGCACCAAGGCCGGGCGGGCGCACTGGCACCAAGGCCGGGCGGGCGCATTGGCACCAAGGCCGGGCGGGCGCACTGGCACCAAGGCCGGGCGGGTACATTGGCACCAAGGCCGGGCGGGCGCACTGGCACCAAGGCCGAGCGGGCGCACTGGCACCAAGGCCGGGCGGGCGCACTGGCACCAAGGCCGGGCGGGTACATTGGCACCAAGGCCGGGCGGGCGCACTGGCACCAAGGCCAGGCGGGTACATTGGCACCAAGGCCGGGCGGGCGCACTGGCACCAAGGCCGGGCGGGTACATTGGCACCAAGGCCGGGCGGGCGCACTGGCACCAAGGCCGGGCGGGTTCATTGGCACCAAGGCCGGGCGGGCGCACTGGCACCAAGGCCGGGCGGGTACATTGGCACCAAGGCCGGGCGGGCGCACTGGCACCAAGGCCGGGCGGGTACATTGGCACCAAGGCCGGGCGGGCGCACTGGCACCAAGGCTGGCATTGATAATAACGGGACTGAGTTCACTGTGGGGTGACCCCCCCCCCCCGGGATTTCATGGAAAATTGCAGCGACCAGCAAAAGAAGGCGTTGCCCTGGCCAAACATCTGTGGGCGGAGCTAATAAAATCCAATTGGATTCTCCCTGAGACTCCGACCCAATGATGCCAGTTATTTGTGCCCAGGGGGTGCAATCGATTAATGGGACCAAATAGAAAGTGGGTGGAGTTCCATTTCGGGTCAGATTGAAACACAATAATTCTGCTGAAGGGCCGTTAGTGCGGCCGGTACCGATGGGTTCTGCTCCCCAAACCCAATGACTATGAACCCGTTTATTCAGAGCACTGTTATTGGTTCCTTGTGGCGTAAGGGAAGCGGTTAGAGGGGCGGAGCTAGGGTGGATGATGCATTTGCCCAGGGCTGGCTCCGCCCACTGCCGGGTAATTATACAGAGTCATCGCCATTATGGGGCATTTGTGCCTCCAATTTAGTAGATCCAAACTGGGTCCATTGAGGGATGTTGGGGCATTTTGTGAGCTTTGCCCGAGTCTCGGGCCCTTTCTGCCCTGGAACAGAGAGTTTCTCTCCAGATTCCAAAGAGAAATGCCCCAAGGTGGGGCAGTTGGCTCACTCGGGTGTCGGAGGGATTTTGCCCACATGGCTGCCAGGCTCATTAAAGGCTCAGATTTGACTTACCCTTTGTCGGGCAGACAGGCGCCTCAGGTTGGCACAGGGGCAGTGTTGGCACCTTAATGGGTCAAGTGCCCAATTGTTTTTCTCAGTAGGAAACTGCTCTGTAGCAGAGAGGTGTCTGGGCGCTAAATGGGCCATTGGGGCACTAAGGTCCCACCTAGCAGGGCTACTAGTTGTCTTGGTAACTGACCATCTGCCCCAAGTGGTTGCACTCCATGAAGGGCACCGACCCCAGGCCGATGAGGTGGAACATGGAGCTCCAAGCCTTGGCCTTTAGGGTGCAACACAATGTCTTGGCTTCCTCTCCAGACAAGGGTTGGGGTTCAGCCATGGGGAGCCAGGGCCTCTTACCCCTTCGGTTTCTCTGTGTATTTACCTGCAATCCCTTCGGTTTCTCTGGGTACTTACCTGCAACCCCTTCAGTTTCTCTGGGTATTTACCTGCAACCCCTTCAGTTTCTCTGGGTACTTACCTGCAACCCCTTCAGTTTCTCTGGGTATTTACCTGCAATCCCTTCGGTTTCTCTGGGTACTTACCTGCAACCCCTTCAGTTTCTCTGGGTATTTACCTGCAATCCCTTCGGTTTCTCTGGGTGTTTACCTGCAACCCCTTCAGTTTCTCTGGGTACTTACCTGCAACCCCTTCAGTTTCTCTGGGTATTTACCTGCAACCCCTTCAGTTTCTCTGGGTACTTACCTGCAACCCCTTCAGTTTCTCTGGGTATTTACCTGCAATCCCTTCGGTTTCTCTGGGTACTTACCTGCAACCCCTTCAGTTTCTCTGGGTATTTACCTGCAATCCCTTCGGTTTCTCTGGGTATTTACCTGCAACCCCTTCGGTTTCTCTGGGTGTTTACCTGCAACCCCTTCGGTTTCTCTGGGTGTTTACCTGCAACCCCTTCGGTTTCTCTGGGTATTTACCTGCAACCCCTTCGGTTTCTCTGGGTACTTACCTGCAACCCCATCGGTTTCTCTGGGTGTTTACCTGCAACCCCTTCGGTTTCTCTGGGTGTTTACCTGCAACCCCTTCGGTTTCTCTGGGTACTTACCTGCAACCCCTTCAGTTTCTCTGGGTATTTACCTGCAATCCCTTCGGTTTCTCTGGGTACTTACCTGCAACCCCTTCAGTTTCTCTGGGTATTTACCTGCAATCCCTTCGGTTTCTCTGGGTACTTACCTGCAACCCCTTCAGTTTCTCTGGGTATTTACCTGCAACCCCTTCGGTTTCTCTGGGTGTTTACCTGCAACCCCTTCGGTTTCTCTGGGTACTTACCTGCAACCCCATCGGTTTCTCTGGGTGTTTACCTGCAACCCCTTCGGTTTCTCTGGGTGTTTACCTGCAACCCCTTCGGTTTCTCTGGGTACTTACCTGCAACCCCTTCAGTTTCTCTGGGTATTTACCTGCAACCCCATCGGTTTCTCTGGGTGTTTACCTGCAACCCCTTCGGTTTCTCTGTGTATTTACCTGCAACCCCATCGGTTTCTCTGGGTACTTACCTGCAACCCCTTCAGTTTCTCTGGGTATTTACCTGCAACCCCATCGGTTTCTCTGGGTGTTTACCTGCAACCCCTTCGGTTTCTCTGGGTACTTACCTGCAACCCCTTCAGTTTCTCTGGGTACTTACCTGCAACCCCATCGGTTTCTCTGGGTGTTTACCTGCAACCCCTTCGGTTTCTCTGTGTATTTACCTGCAACCCCATCGGTTTCTCTGGGTATTTACCTGCAACCCCTTCAGTTTCTCTGGGTGTTTACCTGCAACCCCATCGGTTTCTCTGGGTGTTTACCTGCAACCCCATCGGTTTCTCTGGGTGTTTACCTGCAACCCCTTCAGTTTCTCTGGGTATTTACCTGCAACCCCATCGGTTTCTCTGGGTACTTACCTGCAACCCCTTCAGTTTCTCTGGGTGTTTACCTGCAACCCCATCGGTTTCTCTGGGTATTTACCTGCAACCCCATCGGTTTCTCTGGGTGTTTACCTGCAACCCCTTCAGTTTCTCTGGGTATTTACCTGCAACCCCATCGGTTTCTCTGGGTACTTACCTGCAACCCCATCGGTTTCTCTGGGTGTTTACCTGCAACCCCATCGGTTTCTCTGGGTGTTTACCTGCAACCCCATCGGTTTCTCTGGGTGTTTACCTGCAACCCCTTCGGTTTCTCTGTGTATTTACCTGCAACCCCTTCGGTTTCTCTGGGTGTTTACCTGCAACCCCATCGGTTTCTCTGTGTATTTACCTGCAACCCCTTCGGTTTCTCTGTGTATTTACCTGCAACCCCATCGGTTTCTCTGGGTACTTACCTGCAATCCCTTCAGTTTCTCTGGGTATTTACCTGCAACCCCATCGGTTTCTCTGGGTATTTACCTGCAACCCCTTCAGTTTCTCTGGGTATTTACCTGCAACCCCATCGGTTTCTCTGGGTATTTACCTGCAACCCCATCGGTTTCTCTGGGTATTTACCTGCAACCCCTTCAGTTTCTCTGGGTGTTTACCTGCAACCCCATCGGTTTCTCTGGGTGTTTACCTGCAACCCCATCGGTTTCTCTGGGTGTTTACCTGCAACCCCTTCGGTTTCTCTGTGTATTTACCTGCAACCCCTTCGGTTTCTCTGGGTGTTTACCTGCAACCCCATCGGTTTCTCTGTGTATTTACCTGCAACCCCTTCGGTTTCTCTGTGTATTTACCTGCAACCCCATCGGTTTCTCTGGGTACTTACCTGCAATCCCTTCAGTTTCTCTGGGTATTTACCTGCAACCCCTTCGGTTTCTCTGGGTGTTTACCTGCAACCCCTTCGGTTTCTCTGTGTATTTACCTGCAACCCCATCGGTTTCTCTGGGTATTTACCTGCAACCCCATCGGTTTCTCTGGGTGTTTACCTGCAACCCCATCGGTTTCTCTGGGTGTTTACCTGCAACCCCTTCGGTTTCTCTGTGTATTTACCTGCAACCCCTTCGGTTTCTCTGGGTGTTTACCTGCAACCCCATCGGTTTCTCTGTGTATTTACCTGCAACCCCTTCGGTTTCTCTGTGTATTTACCTGCAACCCCATCGGTTTCTCTGGGTACTTACCTGCAACCCCTTCAGTTTCTCTGGGTATTTACCTGCAACCCCATCGGTTTCTCTGGGTATTTACCTGCAATCCCTTCAGTTTCTCTGGGTATTTACCTGCAACCCCATCGGTTTCTCTGGGTGTTTACCTGCAACCCCATCGGTTTCTCTGGGTGTTTACCTGCAACCCCTTCGGTTTCTCTGTGTATTTACCTGCAACCCCTTCGGTTTCTCTGTGTATTTACCTGCAACCCCATCGGTTTCTCTGGGTACTTACCTGCAACCCCTTCAGTTTCTCTGGGTATTTACCTGCAACCCCATCGGTTTCTCTGGGTGTTTACCTGCAACCCCATCGGTTTCTCTGGGTATTTACCTGCAACCCCTTCGGTTTCTCTGTGTATTTACCTGCAACCCCTTCGGTTTCTCTGTGTATTTACCTGCAACCCCATCGGTTTCTCTGGGTATTTACCTGCAACCCCATCGGTTTCTCTGGGTGTTTACCTGCAACCCCTTCGGTTTCTCTGTGTATTTACCTGCAACCCCATCGGTTTCTCTGGGTACTTACCTGCAACCCCTTCGGTTTCTCTGGGTACTTACCTGCAACCCCTTCGGTTTCTCTGGGTACTTACCTGCAACCCCTTCGGTTTCTCTGGGTATTTACCTGCAACCCCTTCAGTTTCTCTGGGTATTTACCTGCAACCCCTTTAGTTTCTCTGGGTATTTACCTGCAACCCCTTCAGTTTCTCTGGGTACTTACCTGCAACCCCTTCGGTTTCTCTGGGTGTTTACCTGCAACCCCTTCGGTTTCTCTGGGTATTTACCTGCAACCCCTTCGGTTTCTCTGGGTATTTACCTGCAACCCCTTCAGTTTCTCTGGGTATTTACCTGCAACCCCTTTAGTTTCTCTGGGTATTTACCTGCAACCCCTTCGGTTTCTCTGGGTACTTACCTGCAACCCCTTCGGTTTCTCTGGGTATTTACCTGCAACCCCTTTAGTTTCTCTGGGTATTTACCTGCAACCCCTTCGGTTTCTCTGGGTGTTTACCTGCAACCCCTTCAGTTTCTCTGGGTATTTACCTGCAACCCCTTTAGTTTCTCTGGGTATTTACCTGCAACCCCTTCAGTTTCTCTGGGTGTTTACCTGCAACCCCTTCGGTTTCTCTGGGTATTTACCTGCAACCCCATCGGTTTCTCTGGGTGTTTACCTGCAACCCCTTCAGTTTCTCTGGGTGTTTACCTGCAACCCCTTCGGTTTCTCTGGGTATTTACCTGCAACCCCATCGGTTTCTCTGGGTGTTTACCTGCAACCCCTTCAGTTTCTCTGGGTACTTACCTGCAACCCCTTCGGTTTCTCTGGGTATTTACCTGCAACCCCTTCAGTTTCTCTGGGTATTTACCTGCAACCCCTTTAGTTTCTCTGGGTATTTACCTGCAACCCCTTCAGTTTCTCTGGGTGTTTACCTGCAACCCCTTCAGTTTCTCTGGGTGTTTACCTGCAACCCCTTCAGTTTCTCTGGGTATTTACCTGCAACCCCTTTAGTTTCTCTGGGTATTTACCTGCAACCCCTTCAGTTTCTCTGGGTATTTACCTGCAACCCCTTCAGTTTCTCTGGGTGTTTACAGTTGTGTTCAAAATGATTCAACCCCCAATGCTGTGACGGGTTTCAGGGAATTCAGTGTTTATTTATAATTGTGATCAGAATGAAATCTTACAGGGACTTTATAAAGAACCAAATGCAACTAAAACGACATCAATTGTTTCTGTAATACAGTATTAAATGTTTGTTTTGTGATTTCTTCATTGACACAATCATTCAACCCCTTACAGACTCCCACTCTTAGGAACAGAGGTTCATTCAAGAGAATGGGCCAGGGAGACTAGATAATGGGCCAGGGAGACAAGAGAATGGGCCAGGGAGACAAGAGAATGGGCCAGGAAGACTAGATAATGGGCCAGGGAGACTAGAGAATGGGCCAGGGAGACAAGAGAATGGGCCAGGAAGACAAGAGAATGAGCCAGGGAGACTAGAGAATGGGCCAGGGAGACAAGAGAATGGGCCAGGGAGACAAGAGAATGGGCCAGGGAGACTAGATAATGGGCCAGGGAGACTAGAGAATGGGCCAGGGAGACAAGAGAATGGGCCAGGGAGACTAGATAATGGGCCAGGGAGACAAGAGAATGGGCCAGGAAGACAAGAGAATGAGCCAGGGAGACTAGAGAATGGGCCAGGGAGACAAGAGAATGGGCCAGGGAGACAAGAGAATGGGCCAGGGAGACAAGAGAATGGGCCAGGGAGACTAGAGAATGGGCCAGGGAGACTAGAGAATGGGCCAGGGAGACAAGAGAATGGGCCAGGGAGACTAGAGAATGGGCCAGGGAGACTAGAGAATGGGCCAGGGAGACTAGAGAATGGGCCAGGGAGACAAGAGAATGGGCCAGGGAGACAAGAGAATGGGCCAGGGAGACAAGAGAATGGGCCAGGGAGACAAGAGAATGGGCCAGGGAGACAAGAGAATGGGCCAGGGAGACAAGAGAATGGGCCAGGGAGACTAGAGAATGGGCCAGGAAGACAAGAGAATGAGCCAGGGAGACAAGAGAATGGGCCAGGAAGACAAGAGAATGGGCCAGGGAGACTAGAGAATGGGCCAGGGAGACTAGAGAATGGGCCAGGGAGACTAGAGAATGGGCCAGGGAGACTAGAGAATGGGCCAGGGAGACAAGAGAATGAGCCAGGGAGACAAGAGAATGGGCCAGGGAGACTAGAGAATGAGCCAGGGAGACAAGAGAATGGGCCAGGGAGACTAGAGAATGGGCCAGGGAGACAAGAGAATGAGCCAGGGAGACAAGAGAATGGGCCAGGGAGACTAGAGAATGGGCCAGGGAGACAAGAGAATGGGCCAGGGAGACAAGAGAATGGGCCAGGGAGACAAGAGAATGGGCCAGGGAGACAAGAGAATGGGCCAGGGAGACAAGAGAATGGGCCAGGGAGACTAGAGAATGGGCCAGGGAGACAAGAGAATGAGCCAGGGAGACAAGAGAATGGGCCAGGGAGACAAGAGAATGGGCCAGGGAGACAAGAGAATGGGCCAGGGAGACAAGAGAATGGGCCAGGGAGACTAGAGAATGGGCCAGGAAGACAAGAGAATGGGCCAGGGAGACAAGAGAATGGGCCAGGGAGACAAGAGAATGGGCCAGGAAGACAAGAGAATGGGCCAGGGAGACAAGAGAATGGGCCAGGGAGACAAGAGAATGGGCCAGGGAGACAAGAGAATGGGCCAGGAAGACAAGACAAGAGGTGATTTCTCTTCACAGGAAGGGCAATGGCTATAAGGAGATGTTAAACATACCAAGAGACACCAGAGGAAGCCTCATTGGCAAATTCAAGGCAAAGGGCACTGTTGGAACGCTACCTGGTCGTGGCAGAAAGAAGATGCTGACTGCTGCGCGCTACGTGAAGCGCAAAGTGGAGAGAAGTCCCCGTGTGACTGCTGAGGAACTGAAAAAAGATTTGTCAGATGTGGGTACTGAAGCTTCCGCTCAGACAATAAGGCGCACACTGCGTAATGAGGCCTCCATGCCAGAACTCCAGGCGCACCCCCTTGTGTCTCCAGAGAATAAGAAGAGTCGACTGCAGTATGCCAAAGTCATGTGGACAAACCACAAAAGTTTTGGGATAGTGTTCTGTGGAACTGTTTGGGCCCATGGATCAACGCTATGTTTGGAGGAGGCCTATGAAGAAAAGAACACCTTGCCTACTGGGAAGCATGGCGGGGGGTCCATCATGCTTTGGGGCTGTTTTGCTTGTGCAGGTACAGGGAAGCTTCAGCGTGTGCAAGGGACCATGAATTCTCTTCAGTTCCAGGAGATATTGGGAGAAAATGTGATGCAGTCCGTCACAAACCTGAGGCTTGGGAGATGTTGGGCCTTTCAACAGGACAATGATCCCTAACGTACCCCCAAGTCCATAGAGCATGGCTGCAGATTAAAGGAACATGTTGGAGTGGCCACCGCAGTCACCAGACTTCAATCCCATTGAGAACCTCTGGTGGGACTTAAAGAAGCAGCGCGCAAGCCTAACAATGTGACTGAACTGGAGGCTTTTGCCCATGAAGAATGGGCTCAGATACCCGTAGATCCCTGCCAGACACTTGTGCCAAGCTATGCTTCATGTTTAACTGCTGTTATACCTGGGAAAGGAGGTTGTACTCAGTACTAACAATGATTGGCACTTGGGGGTTGAATAAAACTGATAATGATGTGAGCACAAAAAAGACACGTGGTTATTTCATTATAAATGTTATATTTGTCTGACTTACAAGTGCCTCTTTGATTTAATTGGAAACAAGACTGAAATGATCAAAATCAATGTCAAACTGGCCAAAACACTCAATTTCAGTGGGGGGGGGGGGGGGGGGGGGGGGAATCATTTTGAACATAACTGTACCTGCAATCCCTTCAATTTCCTGGGTATTTAACCACAATCCCTTCTATTTCCTGGGTATTTACCTGCAATCCCTTCAATTTCCTGGGTATTTAACCACAATCCCTTCTATTTCCTGGGTATTTACCTGCAATCCCTTCAATTTCCTGGGTATTTAACCACAATCCCTTCTATTTCCTGGGTATTTACCTGCAATCCCTTCAATTTCCTGGGTATTTACCCGCAATCACTTCTATTTCCTATTTACCCAGTTGTGGGTATTTACCCGCAATATATTCTATTTCCTGGGTATTTACCCAGTTGTGGGTATTTACCCACAATATATTTCCTGGGTATTTACCCACAATCTCCTGGGTATTTACCCATTTGTGGGTGTTTACCCACATCACTTCTTATTTCCTATTTACACAGTTGTGGGTATTTACCAATTTGCGGGTATTTACTCGCAATCACTTCTATTTCCTATTTACCCAGTTGTGGGTATTTAACCCACAAACCCTTCTATTTCTTGGGTATTGATCCACAATCTCTTCTATTTCCTTGGGTATTTATCCACAATGGAGGAGATCCAGGTTCCTGTATATTCATACAGATTCTTGGTCAGTGAGCCCGGGAGAGTTCTATGGGGTGATACATGCAACAACTTCTCTAACCAATTGTGCTTACCTTATTATATGTGACTTTCTGTTCTTCAGTTTCCCTGGGTATTTACCCACAATCTCTTCTATTTCCCTGGGTATTTACCCAGTTGTGGGTATTTACCCTCAATATATTCTATTTCCCGGGTATTTACCCGCAATATTATCTATTTACCCAGTTGTGGGTATTTACCCGCATCACTTCTATGTCCTATTTACCCAGTTGTGGCTATTTGCCGATTTGCGGGTATTTACTCGCAATCACTTCTATTTCCTATTTACCCAGTTGAGGGTATTTATCTACAATCCCTTTATTTACTTGGGTATTTAGGGATTGTGGTTAAATACCAATGAAAATGGATGGGATTGTGGGTAACTACCCAGGAAAATGGAAGTATTTACCTACAATCCCTTTATCTGTCTCCTTAATCACTAAATTCTTATTTTCTTCTAGTTCCCTAATAACCCGTCTCTCCTGTGTCTTTTATTGTCTTCTCTCCCAAATCTCCGAGAAGAACTTGTTGGGAAGTTTCTATGAGCAGAACCACAATGGGTTTGATTGGACGGAACATCAGCTTTGCTCCGCCTCCCCGGTCCCATTCCTAAGCCTTGTCTTCTGGTAAAGTATTTGAATTCTCTGCTAAACCCATTGCCCTGAATCAGTCAGTACCTGAGCGGCCTTCTTATGGGGGGGGGGCTCATTACTGCCCCCCCTTATATATTTATATATAGTGACCCCCCTTAACTGCCCCCCCCCCCCAGTGTAACCAATCCCAACTGGGCCAGCCTTTCCCCATAACTGAGCCCATTCCCTTTATCAGCTTAGTCGCTCTTCCCTGTACTTTCTCTATTTCATTACTGCCCCCCCTTATATATTTATATATAGTGACCCCCCCTTAACTGCCCCCCCCCCCCCAGTGTAACCAATCCCAACTGGGCCAGCCTTTCCCCATAACTGAGCCCATTCCCTTTATCAGCTTAGTCGCTCTTCCCTGTACTTTCTCTATTTCATTACTGCCCCCCCCTTATATATTTATATATAGTGACCCCCCCCTTAACTGCCCCCCCCCCAGTGTAACCAATCCCAACTGGGCCAGCCTTTCCCCATAACTGAGCCCATTCCCTTTATCAGCTTAGTCGCTCTTCTCTGTACTTACTGCCCCCCATACTTACCCCATTTATATATTTCTAACAGTATATATATATATATATATATGTGTTGTCAGTGGGGCTCCCAGACCCGCTAGGACTGAACCCCAATATCGCATCGTCCCTGCCGGGCGCTGAACCCAATATCTCTCCCCATTTGGTGAACCCCAATATCCAACACATTTGCCCCAATACCAGGCAGTGGGAGACGTTACAGCAGGCTGGGTTTATTGATATTATGGGATGGTTTGATGTAAAGAAGAAGCTGTAGCTCTCGTCCCCCTACAGGTTGATGGGGGGAGTGCAAGAGAGTCCTTCCCTGTGAGTGACTCCGCCCCCTGACATGCCTGTGGGGGGGCAGCACACGGTGGGAATGAGATGGGGGGGTTACATTCGCTTGCAGTGTGTAAACATTCGGGCATTGCCCCAGTCATTGTCCTGGAATTGGGTTCTGCGGCGAGAGTAACTCCGGATTGGGTCGGCGGCCAGTACCAGTACCAGTACCAGGCCAGGGGCAGTCTCTGAGCAGGTTAATGCCCCCGGCTGCACATTATTGCCCACGCTTGTTACCCACCCAGCAGTAATTGCCCCTGTGCTTTAGCTATGGATCCCCCGTTGCTCTGGGCTCTGCTAGATATAATTATTCCCAATAACGGGGGGGGGCCCTTATAGTGTATCTGAACCCCTAATGGCGGGGGGGGCCCTATAGTGTATCTGAACCCCTAATGGCGGGGGGGCCCTATAGTGTATCTGAACCCCTAATGGCGGGGGGGCCCTATAGTGTATCTGAACCCCTAATGGGGGGGCCCTATAGTGTATCTGCCCAGAACCCCTAATGGCGGGGGCCCTATAGTGTATCTGAACACCTAATGGCGGGGGGGGGCCCTATAGTGTATCTGAACCCCTAATGGGGGGGGCCCTATAGTGTATCTGCCCAGAACCCCTGATGGCGGGGGGGGGCCCTATAGTGTATCTGAACCCCTAATGGCGGGGGGGCCCTATAGTGTATCTGAACCCCTAATGGCGGGGGGGGCCCTATAGTGTATCTGAACCTCTAATGGCGGGGGGGGGGCCCTATAGTGTATCTGAACCTCTAATGGCGGGGGGGGGGGCCCTATAGTGTATCTGAACCCCTAATGGGCCAAGGAAATTAAAGGGAAAGAACAAGTTTAAATGAATCAGTGAGTTTGGCGACTTGCAAATTCCACTCAGAATCATTAATAATTACTGGTCCTTTAATGTGGAAACTGCATCATACAGTCCGGCTGCTCCTGGGGTCCCCTCGCTGGGCACTAACTGCCTGGGGTCTGTATGTTCCCCCTGTGTGTGTGTGGGGGGGCTTGGGTGCTATTCTGCCCGGGGGATGGTGGCGGGCGGTGGGGATGGTGGGGGGCAGTGGGGGACAATGGGGGGCAGTGGGGGACGGGTGGGGACAGTGGGGACGGTGGGGGCAGTGGGGGGCGGAGGGGGACAGTGGGGGACGGTGGGGGCAGTGGGGACGGAGGGGGACAGTGGGGGACGGTGGGGGCAGTGGGGGACGGTGGGGGGCAGTGGGGGACAGTGGGGGACAGTGGGGACGGTGGGGGCAGTGGGGGACGGTGGGGGCAGTGGGGGACGGAGGGGGGCAGTGGGGGACGGAGGGGGACAGTGGGGGACGGTGGGGGGCAGTGGGGACGGAGGGGGGCAGTGGGGGACGGAGGGGGCAGTGGGGGACGGTGGGGGCAGTGGGGGACGGAGGGGGACAGTGGGGGACGGGGGGGCAGTGGGGACGGTGGGGGGCAGTGGGGGACGGAGGGGGCAGTGGGGGATGGTGGGGGCAGTGGGGGACGGAGGGGGGCAGTGGGGATGGTGGGGGGCAGTGGGGGACGGTGGGGGGCAGTGGGGGATGGTGGGGGGCAGTGGGGGACGGTGGGGGGACAGTGGGGGACGGTGGGGGGCAGTGGGGGACGGAGGGGGGCAGTGGGGGACGGTGGGGGGCAGTGGGGGACGGAGGGGGGCAGTGGGGGATGGTGGGGGGCAGTGGGGGACGGTGGGGGACAGTGGGGGATGGTGGGGGGCAGTGGGGACGGAGGGGGGCAGTGGGGGATGGTGGGGGCAGTGGGGGACGGTGGGGGACAGTGGGGGACGGTGGGGGGGCAGTGGGGGACGGAGGGGGGCAGTGGGGGACGGTGGGGGCAGTGGGGGACGGAGGGGGCAGTGGGGGATGGTGGGGGGCAGTGGGGGACGGTGGGGGACAGTGGGGGATGGTGGGGGGCAGTGGGGGACGGAGGGGGGCAGTGGGGGATGGTGGGGGGCAGTGGGGGACGGTGGGGGACAGTGGTTCCCCAGTTCTATTTGCAACAGAAATGATATAATTTTTGTGCTGGAAGCAGGGAGCAAAGGAAGAGCGCCCCCCTGTCACATGGGCTGTGCCTAAAGCATTGATAGGTCAAGTTCCCACCAATCATTGGATAGGGAGTCCTCATATGTCTGGCTATAGGGTGTGGGGCTAAATAGGAGCATTGATAGGTCATGTTCTGACCAATCATTGGGTGGGGGGTCCTCACATGTCTGGCTATGGGGTGTGGGGGTGTGCGGCTAAACAGGAGCATTGCCCCCCCAGACTAGGAAGGGGATCTGTGCATTAATCCATTATCTTTCCACCAATCGTCCTGCCTGAAGGCCCCGGTGTTGGACGTAGCTATGTACTCTCCCATTCCCTGATTGGCTGAGCCCTCCTGTCGCGGGACCATGACCCCCCAAGCGCATGTATTAAGCTGTAGAAAGTGAGCAAAGCATTGCACTATTCCCTCCTGGTCCGTCCTATGGCTGCTGTCGGATGTGCGCCCGGGTCCCATGATGGACCCCATTATCTGCCATCCCCAGCTCCTTGCCTCCCTTTGGTTGCCAGGCTTGATATTTGGACTCGTAGTCTTTGCCCTTTGCGGGGAAATGCTGGAGTTGCTGGGCATTCGCCCTGGCTCTGTGCCCGGGGCTGGAGCTTTGGGGGGGCAATTGGCCTTTTTTGCCGAGATGGGGATGGACTTTCCGTTCTGGAGAGCGACTGACTCCGAGATGAAGCACTAAGTGTTCGGCCCGGGGCCGCGGGACTTTTGGGAGGAGCACAGTTGATTCTCTTCACGTTGGTTCTGCTGGGTACTGGGCTGGACAGGGGGGGGAGCCTCATATTCAGGGCTTTGGGCCGGAGCTCAGTCCCACCTCCACTAACCACAGATCTTGAGGGCTTGAACCTGCAAGGAAACACAAAGGGACGGGCGTGAGAGAGAGATGAGGAGCTTCAGTTGGCCATTGTGGGACATCCCCAGAGACCATCCAGTCCTCAATGGTCCCAGACCCAATGAAAGCCACAAACCAATGGCTGAAGTACAAGAGACGTGTGGGAGGAGTCCTTCCCTAAATGGAGAGCAGCAGCTGGACGGGGCTGGTGAGGGACCAAATGGTACCACTAAGGATCAGGTAGAGCTTGGTACTGGGGCCCCAAATATCATAAGGACCTCATGGTAACCCTGAACCCCAACTATCAGCGATGCTAGAAGGGAATGATAGAGGGAAGGTACCACCCTGGCCAATGGGTGAGGTGCCCAGACTGGACGTAATAGATACCCTTGCCACTGGGTGAGTAGCCCAGACTGGACTGGAAGTGATACCCTTGCCACTGGATGGGGTGTCCAGACTGGACTGGAAGTAATAGATACCCTTGCCACTGGGTGAGGTGCCCAGACTGGACTGGAAGTAATAGATACCCTTGCCACTGGGTGAGGTGCCCAGACTGGACTGAAAGTGATACCCTTGCCACTGGATGGGGTGTCCAGACTGGACTGGAAGTAATAGATACCCTTGCCACTGGGTGAGGTGCCCAGACTGGACTGGAAGTAATAGATACCCTTGCCACTGGGTGAGGTGCCCAGACTGGACATGATACCCTTGCCACTGGGTGAGAAGCCCAGACTGGACATGATACCCTTGCCACTGGGTGAGGTGCCCAGACTGGACTGGAAGTAATAGATACCCTTGCCACTGGATGGGGTGCCCAGACTGGACTGGAAGTGATACCCTTGCCACTGGATGGGGTGCCCAGACTGGACTGGACATGATAACCTTGCCACTAGATGGGGTGCCCAGACTGGACTGGAAGTGATACCCTTGCCACTGGATGGGGTGCCCAGACTGGACGTGATACCCTTGCCACTGGATGGGGTGCCCAGACTGGACTGGACATGATACCCTTGCCACTGGATGAGGTGCCCAGACTGGACTAGACATGATACCCTTGTTATCTCAAGATCTGGCTCAGTTGGCCAGCCAAACCTCCATTTTGGCCATTCTCCGACCATGTATCTGATACAATCAAAAGATTCACTGACTTTCGTAGGGGACACGGCCGTGACATACAGTGCATTATATACAGCACCCAAGGGATTTTATCCCCCACCCACCCATTATAATTCAGTTTCCCATGACGCAGTGCATGTAGCTGGACTCACATTGAATCCATTATACTGGAGTGGTTCCCTACACGGACCCCACAAGTACTAACAAAGAAATTCTTACCTCTGTGCCATCAAAGATTCTCTTAGGTTGCTACTGGTTGCTACTGGTGGAACCACTGGGTAATTACTTTTCACTGGAGTAATGGGACGGGGAATTCTGCTTCTGACTGTTCCATCTTCTTTTCCTGGAGTAACAATTTTCTTCTTCCCCACCTTCCTTGGGACGGAATCATCAGAATCGTGTGTGTCCTCCTCGGAGCCTGTGGTGGAAAGAGTTTCTGATGTCCGCCTCCGGTCATCGCTGGAAGAGGCAGAAGAAGAGCCGGCAGAAGCCAATCTTTGCAGCCTCACCTGCCTCTTCTCCATTACCAGACGGGCTAAATCCAATTGTTTGGACCTCTTTTTGAACCTTTCTTTGGCCGAGTGTGACATGGACCTATCTGACCCAGTATCTTCTTCAGAGAAGAAGACAGGGATTCGGCTCCGGAAGCGAGGCCCAGTAGCTTTGTTGATCGGGCCTTGCTCGGTTTCTTTAAGGCGATCAGTGGCAAATACAATATTTTTCTGTTCCTGCTCAGTAAGCTCTTTACAAGCCAAGTTGATTGGTTCTTTATCTAACTGGGACAGACTGAGTGCATTGACCAAACTGGGCGCTACGTGAGGCTCAGCGAAGACATCTCCATGGCTTGCCGACACGGCACAGCTGTCCATCTCCCCCATTTCCACCGCAGAATTGAGGTTTCCATTCTCCCTCAGGTGCTCCTGTTCCTCTGTTTCCTCTTCAATAATGGGCTCCTCAAACTGCCCCGGGGTGCAGTGTTCATCGAGCCTCAAAAGCTGCCCGTTGGAAGACATGACATTTAGGTGTGTCTTTTCTGCAATATGAACAAACGTGCGTTCGACTTTGGTGAAGGGGGAGGAAGCGGTAGCAGATGCCGAGCAATGAGGTTTGGGCTCGGATTTGAGAACAGAGGATAACGTTCCTGGTTCTGAAACATCCAGTTGGCTCCCCAGGGGCTGAAGCCTCTCCCCTTGTGGGGTCAGCACAGCAAGAGTTCCCAGATCAACCTCTGGCATCAGCTCATTGGTAACTGGAGACCTCTTCATGTCCCCAGGAGAAAACAGCACTAAGGTCTTTGAACCCTCTTCCAGCTCCAAGTCATTCTCTGCCGTAGAGGCTTTACCCCTCGAATCCTTCTGGTCGTCGGCCAACAGAGTGGAGGGAGCTCCTTCCTGGCTGCGCTCGGTGCTCTTCTGGCTTACCTCACTGCTGGACCCACTCTGGAGATCGATATCTTCTCCTAAAAACTCTGCCTCTTCTTCCTCCTCTTCAGCCTCTTCTTCCTCCTCCTCCTCTCGCTCGTGTGGGACCCTCCCATTGATGATGATATGAGGCTCGGGAGCGTACACCGCCGGCAGGACCACGCTGGAGAAGTCCACTCGCTTGATTCGGTGTGGGACCCGCAGCATTTCCTTGCTGTCAGAGATGTCCTTCTTGAAGTCTTGGTAAGGCAAACTTAAAGGCACCACCCTGGGCACAGTGTTCATCTCCAGGTGCTTCAGGCTCAGAACCTACATCGGAGGGAACTATGGTTAGTGATTTCAGCCAATGGCACATCAGAACCAAAGAACAGAACTTCCTCTATGGACCAACTTTAGAGCTTTCACTGGCCAATAGGGAACAGTGTGTGTCACTTCATGAAAGAAAAAGAACAATGATAGGTTTAAGGGGAACCTTCCTACCCGACCCTGTGACCAACATGATCTCCATTTGGAATAAATGATGATTACCTTTTAGGGGATCCACCTAGACGCCCCCTGGGGGATGTCTGGGCTACAACTGAGTGGTGGACAGATTATTATCATGCTGCCTGCCCAGAAGCACCATGGGATGTGGGAGTGTCAACAATTAACCAATCACAGCTTTTCCCTCACACAGGGAACCATATAATCCAGATTGTGAGCTCTTGTATGAAGGAGCATTTAGACCCCCTATCCAGCAAACCCGTTGTTTAATTAGCTTGACCTTAATGATGATCTTGATGCCGCTGATGATATTGTACGATCAGCCCTTCCTACCCCCGGGCCTACAGCCTGTGGCTCTTACCTGTTTCCCTCCGTCTGTGAGCATGGCGTTAGAGAGAGCAGGTCGAGGCTCATCACAGTAGTTCCACCCAATTACAGAGAAGTTATTGCACAGGGGGCAATGGAGGTATGGGGGGTATGAAACCTACTGAAAGCCAAACAAAACCCCACACTCACTTAGATTGAATCACTGCCTGTCAGGAACTGCCAGCTTTGTTCGACTGGCCAATACCAGTGAGAGGCGGTACCTAAAGGATGAGGAAGTGACATCACCCAGGAAGAGGAAGTAGATTGTGTGCTGGGACAGAGAGACTGAGGGGCACGGTGGCTTCGCTCCTGCCCAACTGAAGGGTATTAAGGTCGGTGCCAGTAATAAGCAAATCCCTGAAGCCCCCGGAGCCCCCCAGGGGGAGGAGAATATAATAGGGGCAAAGTGCTGCGGGGAATTGTTCCTGCAATTAAGCATTGAATCCGCCAGGCCTTTTGACAATTACATGTTGTGGCTTCAAACTGACTGTCACCTCCCAGCCTGCCACTTACAGTTCCTAATACTAACGGGCTCCTGTGGAACCAATATGGGCCCCCCCCATAGAGGAACATTGGGGATCAGGTAGGGAATGTAAAAGCACCGGGCAAATACATTTATGGCACAGGGAAAGGGTTAATTTCTGGGGGTCAGTAGCAAGTTAAGCCCCTTGGCCTATGATTATGAATATATGATATTTATGGACCCAAACAGAACCGTGTATTAGTACAGAGCAGAGCAATTGGTATCTGATGATCCCAAACGATACACGGAAATTCTGATGTTCCTCGGGGTTCGGCACGTGTCGCCATGTCTGCGTGTAACATACGTGTAATGAGACACCAGCCCCCCCTCTCCCATGACTTGTACCCCCACATTGCCTGTTGTTAGAGCTCAGTGGATCCAATCGGTTCTGCATCGTCTGGAGAACTTCTGCTTCTTATCGGTGCCGGTGGGGCAATTATTCCGCTCAATATGTGGGTAATTAACCCCCTGTTGTTATCACTTGCCCCCAATCTCACAGCCTTTTCTATCTGCAACAGGGGCCTCGTTACTTACATGAGAGGGTCTATAGCCCCCCTATATCTCATCTGTCTAAATATTTACCCTATGCCACCAGGACTACTGCACCCTCGGCCTCCTCTGCCCCCGGTCTATCTTAACCCTTTCACTTCCCCACCTAGGGGTCTCTGGGTCCCTCTCAGAAGCCCCAAGTTGTTCCACCTGCCCCAGCTGCTGCCACCCCACGCCCGGAACCTTTCTCTTTCCTCCAACCCAGAACTGCTCAGTAAGGATCCACCTTTGGCTTTTTCAGAATTCAACCCAGGTTCTACCCCCAGGAGCCCCCATGGGCTGGACCTGTCCCACGATGAGCAGTTATGGCAAGGGCTGCTGGGTAGGCAGGTACTAGTGCTGGGCGGTATACCGCCATATACCGAATACCGTTTTTAAAAAAAAAAACTGATATTCATTTTTTAAATACCCCTATACCGGTGTATCGGGTTGCGCCCCGTGCGTACTGACGTCACATACGCACAGAGCGCAACCCGAAGCGGCAACAGAAGCAGCACGGGCCGCATCGCTGGCCTGGAGCTGGCCAGCTTGCTGTATGGGGGGCTGTATGGGGGGGGGGGTGCTTATAAATAATAATCCTAATTATAAGTAATAAGCAGCCAATGGTGCCCCCCAGGCTATGGCCCACCAATAGTAACACTCCCCCACCAACAGTTACGCTCCCCCCCACCACCTACCAATAGTAACACTTCCCCACCAATAATAACACTATCCCACCAATAGTAACACTTCCCACCAATAATAACACTATCCCACCAATAGTAACACTTCCCACCAATAATAACACTATCCCACCAATAGTAACGCTCCCCACCAATAATAACACTATCCCACCAATAGTAACACTTCCCCACCAATAATAACACTATCCCACCAATAGTAACACTTCCCACCAATAATAACACTATCCCACCAATAGTAATACTTCCCACCAATAATAACACTATCCCACCAATAGTAACGCTCCCCACCAATAATAACACTATCCCACCAATAGTAACACTTCCCCACCAATAATAACACTATCCCACCAATAGTAACACTTCCCACCAATAATAACACTATCCCACCAATAGTAACGCTCCCCACCAATAATAACACTATCCCACCAATAGTAACACTTCCCCACCAATAATAACACTATCCCACCAATAGTAACACTTCCCACCAATAATAACACTATCCCACCAATAGTAATACTTCCCACCAATAATAACACTATCCCACCAATAGTAATACTTCCCACCAATAATAACACTATCCCACCAATAGTAACACTTCCCACCAATAATAACACTATCCCACCAATAGTAATACTTCCCACCAATAATAACACTATCCCACCAATAGTAACACTTCCCACCAATAATAACACTATCCCACCAATAGTAATACTTCCCACCAATAATAACACTATCCCACCAATAGTAACGCTCCCCACAACTGACCAATGTCCATGGCACAAGGATATGGGTCGGGATCATTAGCCCAACATACTGGTACCAAAGGTTGTATGAAAATGTATTTTATTGCTGTGTGTATGGGAAGCCTTAGTCTTGGCACAAACACTGGGTATCAGCCACCTATGGGTGCTCGGAAGGTACCCCCAGCCTGGGTGGCACGGACCCCTCTCCTCTAATGCAGTGACTGTACCTGGGAAATGGGTGCAGCAGCCCCCACGTGGATAGTGCCCCCCGTGCCACCTCTCAAGCACCCACCGATCCCCTCTATGACCCACGATCAGCCGCTGCCCAGGGTGTGGGCAATACCCAGTATAAGGAACAGAGCCGCACAGCACTCAATCATACAGAGCCACCGGGTGCAAAAAATGTGCCCATTTTAGTGAAACATGAACAAATCTGCTATTTTACATTGTGTGATTGGCTCCCAGCAACAGTAACAAGAAGGGTTAATAGCAGAAACTTATGGGGCAATAGGGGGAGTAATATTGAGCAGTAGGAGGAGTTATAGGGGGGGGTATATGGAGCAGTAGGAGGAGTTATAGGGAGGGGTATATGGAGCAGTAGGAGGAGTTACAGGGAGGTGTATGTGGAGCAGTAGGAGAAGTTATAGGGAGGGGTATATGGAGCAGTAGGAGGAGTTATAGGGAGGGGTATATGGAGCAGTAGGAGGAGTTACAGGGAGGGGTATGTGGACCAGTAGGAGGAGTTACAGGGAGGGGTATATGGATCAGTAGGAGGAGTTATAGGGAGGGGTATATGGAGCAGTAGGAGGATTTATAGGGAGGGGTATATGGAGCAGTAGTAGGAGTTATAGGGAGGGTTCTATGGAGCAGTAGGAGGAGTTACAGGGAGGGGTATATGGAGCAGTAGGAGGGGTTACAGGTAGGGGTATATGGAGCAGTAGGAGGAGTTACAGGGAGGGGTATATGGAGCAGTAGGAGGAGTTATAGGGAGGGGTATATGGAGCAGTAGGAGGAGTTATAGGGAGGGGTATATGGAGCAGTAGGAGGAGTTACAGGGAGGTGTATGTGGAGCAGTAGGAGAAGTTATAGGGAGGGGTATATGGAGCAGTAGGAGGAGTTATAGGGAGGGGTATATGGAGCAGTAGGAGGAGTTACAGGGAGGGGTATGTGGACCAGTAGGAGGAGTTACAGGGAGGGGTATATGGAGCAGTAGGAGGATTTATAGGGAGGGGTATGTGGAGCAGTAGTAGGAGTTATAGGGAGGGTTCTATGGAGCAGTAGGAGGAGTTACAGGGAGGGGTATATGGAGCAGTAGGAGGGGTTACAGGAAGGGGTATATGGAGCAGTAGGAGGAGTTACAGGGAGGGGTATATGGAGCAGTAGGAGGAGTTATAGGGAGGGGTATATGGAGCAGTAGGAGGAGTTATAGGGAGGGGTATATGGAGCAGTAGGAGGAGTTACAGGGAGGGGTATGTGGAGCAGTAGGAGGAGTTATAGGGAGGGGTATATGGAGCAGTAGGAGGAGTTATAGGGAGGGGTATATGGAGCAGTAGGAGGAGTTATAGGGAGGGGTATATGGAGCAGTAGGAGGAGTTATAGGGAGGGGTATATGGAGCAGTAGGAGGAGTTACAGGGAGGTGTATGTGGAGCAGTAGGAGGAGTTATAGGGAGGGGTATATGGAGCAGTAGGAGGAGTTACAGGGAGGGGTATATGGAGCAGTAGGAGGAGTTACAGGGAGGGGTATATGGAGCAGTAGGAGGAGTTATAGGGAGGGGTATATGGAGCAGTAGGAGGAGTTATAGGGAGGGGTATATGGAGCAGTAGGAGGAGTTATAGGGAGGGGTATATGGAGCAGTAGGAGGAGTTACAGGGAGGGGTATGTGGACCAGTAGGAGGAGTTACAGGGAGGGGTATATGGAGCAGTAGGAGGATTTATAGGGAGGGGTATGTGGAGCAGTAGTAGGAGTTATAGGGAGGGTTCTATGGAGCAGTAGGAGGAGTTACAGGGAGGGGTATATGGAGCAGTAGGAGGGGTTACAGGAAGGGGTATATGGAGCAGTAGGAGGAGTTACAGGGAGGGGTATATGGAGCAGTAGGAGGAGTTATAGGGAGGGGTATATGGAGCAGTAGGAGGAGTTATAGGGAGGGGTATATGGAGCAGTAGGAGGAGTTATAGGGAGGGGTATATGGAGCAGTAGGAGGAGTTACAGGGAGGTGTATGTGGAGCAGTAGGAGGAGTTATAGGGAGGGGTATATGGAGCAGTAGGAGGAGTTACAGGGAGGGGTATATGGAGCAGTAGGATGAGTTACAGGGAGGGGTATATGGAGCAGTAGGAGGAGTTATAGGGAGGGGTATATGGAGCAGTAGGAGGAGTTACAACATGGGAGTAGTTCTAGGGATAAATAGGAGGTGGGAGAAACAAGGAGGCAGACATAATGTTGAACCATTCTGGGGCAATAATAGAGGCATAAATATAGGGAGTGTAACATGGGGCATTAGGAGGCATAGCATTGAATAATACTTGGAAAAAGGGGTTTATAAGTCCTACTGTGAATGCAGAGAAGCAATAGGGCAACCCCGCCCCCCTCACTATCCCCCCATTATTAGACACTGTGGGGTATTTAGGGTAGCAGCATTCTCATGTGACCAGTGTATCCGCCTGGTTACTAATTCCTTATACAGACGGTTCCTATGGCCTTACTATGGGTTACTGTACAATATACATTCCTACTCTGATTCACACCTAGCGCCAGTACTCAGTACTGATGTATGCTGCAGTCTCACAGGCAAGCCTTTAGTCCATAGAATGCAGTACAGGGTTTAGCGCCGGGCCCTTGGGGTATAAAATATAGGGCCAGGCGGGTGCAGGCATGCATCTAGGGGGCTGTGGCTCAGTCCCAGGGGGAGGAGCTTGTGCCCAGACCCTCCTCCCGCAGTGCAAAGGGGTCTCCCAGAGACCACCGACAGGAAGAAGACTTGTGGGGTTTTTGCATTTATTCTGTTCTTCAAGTTTCGCCCAATTTTATAGTGATACTTTGTAACACTCTGGAGAGCAGCATTGATTGTAGTGTGAGTTGCACTGTGCGTTTCTGCCTCTGTCCGGCAGCTGGGGGGTTAATGGAGCGCTCGCCGGAGCTTCTGGAAAGGGATATATGCAGGGGGGGGGGGCAATGGGACCGGCGCTGATCCTTCTGGTGGTCCCCGAGCTGGTAGTCAGAGCAGCCCCCTCGGCAACTGAATTCCGACGCCGGCCCATACGGATCCGTACTGGTAGTCAGAGCAGCCCCCTCGGCAACTGAATTCCGACGCCGGCCCATACGGATCCGTACTGGTAGTCAGAGCAGCCCCCTCGGCAACTGAATTCCGACGCCGGCCCATACGGATCCGTACTGGTAGTCAGAGCAGCCCCCTCGGCAACTGAATTCCGACGCCGGCCCATACGGATCCGTACTGGTAGTCAGAGCAGCCCCCTCGGAAACTGAATTCCGACGCTGGCCCATACGGATCCGTACTGGTAGTCAGAGCAGCCCCCTCGGCAACTGAATTCCGACGCCGGCCCATACGGATCCGTACTGGTAGTCAGAGCAGCCCCCTCGGCAACTGAATTCCGACGTCAGCCCATACAGATCCGTACTGGTAGTCAGAGCAGCCCCCTCGGCAACTGAATTCCGACGCCGGCCCATACGGATCCGTGCTGGTAGTCAGAGCAGCCCCCTCGGCAACTGAATTCCGACGCCGGCCCATACGGATCCGTACTGGTAGTCAGAGCAGCCCCCTCGGCAACTGAATTCCGACGCTGGCCCATACGGATCCGTACTGGTAGTCAGAGCAGCCCCCTCGGCAACTGAATTCCGACGTCAGCCCATATGGATCCGTACTGGTAGTCAGAGCAGCCCCCTCGGCAACTGAATTCCGACGCCGGCCCATACGGATCTGTGCTGGTAGTCAGAGCAGCCCCCTCGGCAACTGAATTCCGACGCCGGCCCATACGGATCCGTGCTGGTAGTCAGAGCAGCCCCCTCGGCAACTGAATTCCGACACCGGCCCATACGGATCCGTGCTGGTAGTCAGAGCAGCCCCCTCGGCAAAGGGATTCCGGCCCATACGGATCCGTGTTTGTAGCGGAGGAACTGGGAAATCTGCCCGTGACGGAGAACTCCCATTGGGTACATATTCTGCACCCCGGTCACATGACGAGATGGAGGAAGCTCACTGGACAGACAGTGTTGGCGCTTGTGCTGGTAGGTGGGAGGGCAGAACCCGGTGGCTCTGATGGCGATGGCGCGGCACCCTTAGCTTTGGGACAGGTGAGACATGCGCAGTGCCAGGGGCACCGTCTGGGCGAGAGGAGGGGGTGGCAGAGCAGCATTTGGGGCATGCAATATCTGCTTGGTGCCAGCTGTCAGCCCAGGGGGCAGGTTGGCGCCACCAAGTGATACAGACTCCGTGCAACAGCAGCCGCCTCTGACTGGGCCCCAATTGCATCGTGGGATTCCTTTATTGCGATTCCTCCGCCTTCCTCAGCACCTTTGGGGCCCCGACGGGCGGCTCTGACAACTATGTTTTGTGGGTGAAGCGCGCCCACACTTGCTGCAGCTGCGAGCGGGAAATGCGCAGCACCGACGGGACCAGTCTGTGGTTGCCAGCGGGCAGCGGGTGGTGGTGGCGGCGGTGAGGAAGACGCACGGGGCTACTCTCGGCAGAGCGGCTCCGCTGGATGAAGGTGCCAGCGGGGTGGGGGTAATGCTCCGTCTCCAGGGTGGAGGATGAGAAGACGGAGGACGCCAGTCTGCGCAGGGGGCTGTACCGAGGCAGGGGGTTCTGGGAGAGTCTGTCCTCCTCCGGCTGAAAAACATCAAGAAGAGCGGAGGAAAGGAGTGAGGCAGAGCAGAGACTGGCTTCTAGCTACATGCTGCATCTTCAGGGGGCCCCTCCCCCAGCCACTCCCAGAATGCCTCTGTGCTTCCCTGTCCCGGGTGCACTTCCTGTCGTGGCGACTCTTGGCTGCGGTTGGCTTGCACACAGAGAAAGGCACGGAAATGCACGGCCACACCCCCTGGGGCTAAAGGGTTAATGGCTGGGAGGGCTAAAGGGCAGGGAATCCCAAGGGGTTAAACCTCAGGCCGTGGCACTGCCCGCTGGTCTCTAGGGAGCACAAAGATGGCGGGCACATTGAGCGTTCCTGAGTGGCACAGACAAATGGCGGCCTATAAATAAAGGAGACAATGCCCCAAACATGATGCCCCCCCAGCGTCCCACCCAGCACCCTGACTAAACACCAAGGCTCAGCCGGGCGCCATACAAACCCAACTGCTTACAATTCCCCTGGCCCCTCCCTCCAACCGACATCAATATCATTCTCCACCCATGTTAGGTGTCACTAGACCCCGCCCCCCCTTGGGTCCCTGGCCATGACGTGACACTTTATATTTTTGTGTAGTTCCTAAAAAAATCCCTCTACATCCATAACCATTGGTACAAAGACCAGACCCTGTTGCTCACTTGGGTTCTATACAAAGACCAGACCCCCGTTGCTCACTTGGGTTCTATACAAAGACCAGACCCCCCCGTTGCTCACTTGGGTTCTATACAAAGACCAGACCCCCGTTGCTCACTTGGGTTCTATACAAAGACAAGACCCCCATTGCTCACTTGGTTTCTATACAAAGACCAGACCCCCGTTGCTCACTTGGGATCTATACAAAGACCAGACCCCCGTTGCTCACTTGGGTTCTATACAAAGACCAGACCCCCGTTGCTCACTTGGGTTCTATACAAAGACCAGACCCCCGTTCCTCACTTGGGTTCTATACAAAGACCAGACCCCCGTTGCTCACTTGGGTTCTATACAAAGACCAGACCCCCGTTGCTCACTTGGTTTCTATACAAAGACCAGACCCCCGTTGCTCACTTGGGTTCTACACAAAGATCAGACCCCCGTTGCTCACTTGGGTTCTATACAAAGACCAGACCCCCGTTGCTCACTTGGGTTCTATACAAAGACCAGACCCCCGTTCCTCACTTGGGTTCTATACAAAGATCAGACCCCCGTTGCTCACTTGGGTTCTATACAAAGACCAGACCCCCGTTGCTCACTTGGGTTCTATACAAAGACCAGACCCCCGTTGCTCACTTGGGTTCTACACAAAGATCAGACCCCCGTTGCTCACTTGGGTTCTATACAAAGACCAGACCCCCGTTGCTCACTTGGGTTCTATACAAAGACCAGACCCCCGTTCCTCACTTGGGTTCTATACAAAGATCAGACCCCCGTTGCTCACTTGGGTTCTATACAAAGACCAGACCCCCGTTGCTCACTTGGGTTCTATACAAAGACCAGACCCCCATTGCTCACTTGGGTTCTACACAAAGATCAGACCCCCGTTGCTCACTTGGGTTCTATACAAAGACCAGACCCCCGTTGCTCACTTGGGTTCTATACAAAGACCAGACCCCCGTTGCTCACTTGGGTTCTATACAAAGACCAGACCCCCGTTCCTCACTTGGGTTCTATACAAAGACCAGACCCCGATTGCTCACTTGGGTTCTACACAAAGATCAGACCCCCGTTGCTCACTTGGGTTCTATACAAAGACCAGAGCCCCGTTGCTCACTTGGGTTCTATACAAAGACCAGACCCCCGTTGCTCACTTGGGTTCTATACAAAGACCAGACCCCCGTTGCTCACTTGGGTTCTATACAAAGACCAGACCCCCATTGCTCACTTGGGTTCTATACAAAGATCAGACCCCCGTTGCTCACTTGGGTTCTATACAAAGACAAGACCCCCATTGCTCACTTGGGTTCTATACAAAGATCAGACCCCCGTTGCTCACTTGGGTTCTATACAAAGACAAGACCCCCGTTGCTCACTTGGGTTCTATACAAAGACCAGACCCCCATTGCTCACTTGGGTTCTATACAAAGATCAGACCCCCGTTGCTCACTTGGGTTCTATACAAAGACCAGACCCCCATTGCTCACTTGGGTTCTATACAAAGATCAGACCCCCGTTGCTCACTTGGGTTCTATACAAAGACCAGACCCCCATTGCTCATTTGGGTTCTATACAAAGACCAGACCACCGTTGCTCACTTGGGTTCTATACAAAGACAAGACCCCCGTTGCTCACTTGGGTTCTATACAAAGACCAGACCCCCATTGCTCACTTGGGTTCTATACAAAGATCAGACCCCCGTTGCTCACTTGGGTTCTATACAAAGACCAGACCCCCATTGCTCACTTGGGTTCTATACAAAGATCAGACCCCCGTTGCTCACTTGGGTTCTATACAAAGACCAGACCCCCATTGCTCACTTGGGTTCTATACAAAGACAAGACCCCTTTGCTCACTTGGGTTCTATACAAAGACCAGACCCCCATTGCTCACTTGGGTTCTATACAAAGACAAGACCCCCGTTGCTCACTTGGGTTCTATACAAAGATCAGACCCCCGTTGCTCACTTGGGTTCTATACAAAGACCAGACCCCCGTTGCTCACTTGGGTTCTATACAAAGACCAGACCCCCGTTGCTCACTTGGGTTCTATACAAAGATCAGACCCCCGTTGCTCACTTGGTTTCTACACAAAGACCAGACCCCCCCGTTGCTCACTTGGGTTCCATACAAAGATCAGACCCCCGTTGCTCACTTGGGTTCTATACAAAGATCAGACCCCCGTTGCTCACTTGGGTTCTATACAAAGATCAGACCCCCGTTGCTCACTTGGGTTCTATACAAAGATCAGACCCCCGTTGCTCACTTGGGTTCTATACAAAGACAAGACCCCCATTGCTCACTTGGTTTCTACACAAAGATCAGACCCCCGTTGCTCACTTGGGTTCTATACAAAGATCAGACCCCCGTTGCTCACTTGGTTTCTACACAAAGACCAGACCCCCGTTGCTCACTTGGGTTCTATACAAAGATCAGACCCCCGTTGCTCACTTGGGTTCTACACAAAGACCAGACCCCCGTTGCTCACTTGGGTTCTATACAAAGATCAGACCCCCGTTGCTCACTTGGGTTCTATACAAAGATCAGACCCCCGTTGCTCACTTGGTTTCTACACAAAGACCAGACCCCCGTTGCTCACTTGGGTTCTATACAAAGATCTGACCCCCGTTGCTCACTTGGGTTCTATACAAAGATCAGACCCCCGTTGCTCACTTGGGTTCTATACAAAGATCAGACCCCCGTTGCTCACTTGGGTTCCATACAAAGATCAGACCCCCGTTGCTCACTTGGGTTCTACACAAAGACCAGACCCCCGTTGCTCACTTGGGTTCTATACAAAGACCAGACCCCCGTTGCTCACTTGGGTTCTATACAAAGATCTGACCCCCGTTGCTCACTTGGGTTCTATACAAAGATCAGACCCCCGTTGCTCACTTGGGTTCTATACAAAGATCTGACCCCCGTTGCTCACTTGGGTTCTATACAAAGATCAGACCCCCGTTGCTCACTTGGGTTCTATACAAAGATCAGACCCCCGTTGCTCACTTGGGTTCTATACAAAGATCAGACCCCCGTTGCTCACTTGGGTTCCATACACACAAGGGCCAGATCACTCCTGCTCACCGTTTACAGTGCGAGCCAATGGCAGGCTACACAGGAGCATATAATAATATATTAGAGCCTATGGGGCAAACACGCGGTTGGTTCTGGTACATTATATGTAACAAATATAAATATATATAACCCTTACTGGAGCTGAAGTGCCCCGTTATATAACTAGGTGTCACACTAATATTCTATTGTGTTGTGTGTGGAGTCACTCGTCTTACCTGTCTCTGAGGTCCACTCGGATCAGACTCTCGTCTCCGCTGCCGCGTTAGGGATGTAGAATGGGAATGGGATGGGCTCCCAGGAGTCGCGTCGGGCCTGCTGTCCAGCCCCTCATTTCGACAGGACGTCTCCTCCTCGGCTACGGTTTGCATGGCCCGTGGCCTGGCCTCGTGCACCTTTGGTCTTACAGCTGCCTCCGCCCCCCCGGGCCTCCGCCGATCCTCCCCTTCCTCCAGGGGTCTCAGCTCCTCGGGCTCTTCGTCAGTAGTTCCGGAGGTGCTGGGTTCTGCCCCGGGATGGAAGTCCTTCAGCTCCGTTTCTTTATCTATGATCACCCACTCCTTGCTATCGAAGTCTTCCTCCTCCGCCAGCGGCACCGAGCGAAACGCGTTGCTTAAAGCTTCATGTTCCACCGAGGCGGAGACTTCCATGCGCCCGCTGCCCTGCCGATCAGCATTCCCCGTGTCTATGGACAACATCTGGGCCGGCTGCGAGGAACAGGCCTGGCGGGATGGGGAAGCAGGGAGGTCCATCCGAGACCTGTCAGAACATAATAAGAGGATGTTCAGACTCAGTGTGGGCCCTAAACATGAACGGGGCCCCACCCGATGCCTGTTGGTATTAGCTGCACTTAGGTAGGTAAGAGGCTGGGCGTTAGGGAAGCCCCCAGATTTCAGGGGTTCTACTGTCTGAGAAAAGGGAAAATACTGTGACTCGGCCCAAACCTACTGCCCCAGAGCCTCCTTACACGGGGGCCGTGCCTCAATAAAAACTGCATGGCTTCTCCAATACCGGGGCCACACTGGGTCCCAGCAGCACCAAGAACCATTATATCATCCTCATTCCCAGTCCATCACCCCCCCCCCCCCCCGCGCCCCGGGTTCCCTACCTTCTCTCTGGCAGCTCCGCCCTCTCGGCTGTAGAGAGTCGGTCCGACTCGGGGCTGTTGACCCGTCTGTAGCGCAGGGAACGAGCCTGGGTGGTAGGGGATTCTGGGGGTGCCCGTACGGGGGAACTGGGACACCCTCCCCGACTGGGATCCTCTTCCATCAGGCACTGTGTCTGCAAGGCAGAATGTTTGTGTGGCACTGTCACTGGCATGTTGGCACGGAGACGAGATAATATGTACAGAATAAAGATGTGCCCGCCAATGTCTTGTAACTCAGGCTCCTCACTGCCCGCTGGCAACCTGATCTACAGCCCACCTACTGGCGTTTGTGTAGGATCTCACCATCAGCATAGGGAGGGGCTCTGTAAGGGCAGTACAGCGAGTGGGCGGGGCATGTGGGACACAGGAAGTGATGCCTTGCTGATGCTGATCCTGAGCTGGGATTGGAGGAGAAGGAGCAGTGAGGGTGGGACAGTGTGGGGGTGGAGCATCTGGGACACAGGAAGTGATGCCTTGCTGATGCTGATCCTGAGCTGGGATTGGAGGAAAAGGAGCAGTGAGGGTGGGACAGTGAGGGGGCGGGGCATGTGGGACACAGGAAGTTGATACCTTGCTGATGTTTATTCTGAGCTGAGATTGGAGGAGAAGGAGCAGTGAGGGTAGGACAGCGAGGGGGCAGGGCATGTGGGACACAGGAAGTGATGCCTTGCTGATGCTGATCCTGAGCTGGGATTGGAGGGGAAGGAGCAGTGAGGGTGGGACAGCGGGGGGCGGGGCATGTGGGACACAGGAAGTGATGCCTTGCTGATGCTTATTCTGAGCTGGGATTGGAGGAAAAGGAGCAGTGAGGGTGGGACAGTGAGGGGGCGGGGCATGTGGGACACAGGAAGTTGATACCTTGCTGATGTTTATTCTGAGCTGGGATTGGAGGAGAAGGAGCAGTGAGGGTAGGACAGCGAGGGGGCAGGGCATGTGGGACACAGGAAGTGATACCTTGCTGATCCTTAGGGTAGGACAGTGAGGGGGCGGGGCATGTGGGACACAGGAAGTTGATACCTTGCTGATGCTGATCCTTAGGGTAGGACAGTGAGGGGGCGGGGCATGTGGGACACAGGAAGTGATACCTTGCTGATGCTGATCCTTAGGGTAGGACAGCGAGGGGGCGGGGCATGTGGGACACAGGAAAGGATACCTTGCTGATGCTGATCCTTAGGGTAGGACAGTGAGGGGGCGGGGCATGTGGGACACAGGAAGGGATCCCTTGCTGATTCTGATCCTTAGGGTAGGACAGTGAGGGGGCGGGGCATGTGGGACACAGGAAGGGATACCTTGCTGATGCTGATCCTTAGGGTAGGACAGCGAGGGGGCGGGGCATGTGGGACACAGGAAGGGATCCCTTGCTGATTCTGATCCTTAGGGTAGGACAGCGAGGGGGCGGGGCATGTGGGACACAGGAAGTTGATACCTTGCTGATGCTGATCCTTAGGGTGGGACAGTGAGGGGGCGGGGCATGTGGGACACAGGAAGTTGATACCTTGCTGATGCTGATCCTTAGGGTGGGACAGTGAGGGGGCGGGGCATGTGGGACACAGGAAGTTGATACCTTGCTGATGCTGATCCTTAGGGTGGGACAGTGAGGGGGCGGGGCATGTGGGACACAGGAAGTTGATACCTTGCTGATGCTGATCCTTAGGGTGGGACAGTGAGGGGGCGGGGCATGTGGGACACAGGAAGTTGATACCTTGCTGATGCTGATCCTTAGGGTGGGACAGTGAGGGGGCGGGGCATGTGGGACACAGGAAGTTGATACCTTGCTGATGCTGATCCTTAGGGTGGGACAGTGAGGGGGCGGGGCATGTGGGACACAGGAAGTTGATACCTTGCTGATGCTGATCCTGAGCTTGTTGCGATTTACATCTGTCTCTTCCCAAATCTCGGTGTCATTAAAGCCCAAGTTGGGTGTTTGGCCAGTGATGTCGGCCGGCCGGCACGGAAGCACCGGGGGGGCATTTTCCTGGTCACTGAGATGCTCTCCCTGCAGGACGTCCTCTGTGTTTTCCCGCATTAAATCGCCCGGTACCGGAGTCACATTCACCACCCTACAGAGAGAAGGGTCAAGGCAAACTGTCAGCCAGAGGGGCAATAATGTGGCACTGAGGGACCCACCATGCTTGGCACTGCCCCAGAGGGGCAATAATGTGGCACAGAGGGACCCACCATGCTTGGCACTGCCCCAGAGGGGCAATAATGTGGCACTGAGGGACCCACCATGCTTGGCACTGCCCCAGAGGGGCAATAATGTGGCACTGAGGGACCCACCATGCTTGGCACTGCCCCAGAGGCAACATATTGTGGTATGAAGGGTCCCACAATGCACGGCTAGCGCCAGACTGAACACTCACCCAAACATGGCCGCCGTCTGCCGGGTGTTCTGCTGGGGGGGGGTGGAGGAGCTGGTGGAGAGCAGGATCTCGGTTCCCCCTTTCTCCCAGTCGAAGGCCTCGTTCTCTGTGATCCCCCGTTCCTTCATGCTGCTCTCAAACACCGACATGATCATCTGTGGGCACAGGAACATGCCCGTTACTGATTGGGCACGGGAACATGCCCGTTACTGATTGGGCGCGGGAACATGCCCGTTACTGATTGGGCACGGGAACATGCCCGTTACTGATTGGGCACGGGAACATGCCCGTTACTGATTGGGCACGGGAACATGCCCGTTACTGATTGGGCACGGGAACATGCCCGTTACTGATTGGGCACGGGAACATGCCCGTTACTGATTGGCACGGGAACATGCCCGTTACTGATTGGGCACGGGAACATGCCCGTTACTGATTGGGCACAGGAAAATGCCCGTTACTGATTGGGTACGGGAACATGCCCGTTACTGATTGGGCACGGGAACATGCCCGTTACTGATTGGGCACAGGAACATGCCCGTTACTGATTGGGCACGGGAACATGCCCGTTACTGATTGGGCACGGGAACATGCCCGTTACTGATTGGGCACGGGAACATGCCCGTTACTGATTGGGCACGGGAACATGCCCGTTACTGATTGGGCACGGGAACATGCCCGTTACTGATTGGGCACGGGAACATGCCCGTTACTGATTGGGCACGGGAACATGCCCGTTACTGATTGGGCACAGGAAAATGCCCGTTACTGATTGGGTACGGGAACATGCCCGTTACTGATTGGGCACGGGAACATGCCCGTTACTGATTGGGCACGGGAACATGCCCGTTACTGATTGGGCACAGGAAAATGCCCGTTACTGATTGGGTACGGGAACATGCCCGTTACTGATTGGGCACAGGAACATGCCCGTTACTGATTGGGCACGGGAACATGCCCGTTACTGATTGGGCACAGGAACATGCCCGTTACTGATTGGGCACGGGAACATGCCCGTTACTGATTGGGCACAGGAACATGCCCGTTACTGATTGGGCACAGGAACATGCCCGTTACTGACTGGGCACGGGAACATGCCCGTTACTGATTGGGCACAGGAACATGCCCGTTACTGATTGGGCACAGGAACATGCCCGTTACTGACTGGGCACGGGAACATGCCCGTTACTGATTGGGCACGGGAACATGCCCGTTACTGATTGGGTACGGGAACATGCCCGTTACTGATTGGGTACGGGAACATGCCCGTTACTGATTGGGCACGGGAACATGTCCGTTACTGATTGGGCACGGGAACATGTCCGTTACTGATTGGGCACAGGAACATGCCCGTTACTGATTGGGCACAGGAACATGCCCGTTACTGATTGGGCACGGGAACATGCCCGTTACTGATTGGGCACGGGAACATGCCCGTTACTGATTGGGCACAGGAACATGCCCGTTACTGATTGGGCACGGGAACATGCCCGTTACTGATTGGGCACGGGAACATGCCCGTTACTGATTGGGCACGGGAACATGCCCGTTACTGATTGGGCACGGGAACATGCCCGTTACTGATTGGGCACGGGAACATGCCCGTTACTGATTGGGCACGGGAACATGCCCGTTACTGATTGGGCACGGGAACATGCCCGTTACTGATTGGGCACGGGAACATGCCCGTTACTGATTGGGCACAGGAAAATGCCCGTTACTGATTGGGTACGGGAACATGCCCGTTACTGATTGGGCACAGGAACATGCCCGTTACTGATTGGGCACAGGAACATGCCCGTTACTGATTGGGCACGGGAACATGCCCGTTACTGATTGGGCACGGGAACATGCCCGTTACTGATTGGGCACGGGAACATGCCCGTTACTGATTGGGCACAGGAAAATGCCCGTTACTGATTGGGTACGGGAACATGCCCGTTACTGATTGGGCACAGGAACATGCCCGTTACTGATTGGGCACGGGAACATGCCCGTTACTGATTGGGCACAGGAACATGCCCGTTACTGATTGGGCACGGGAACATGCCCGTTACTGATTGGGCACAGGAACATGCCCGTTACTGATTGGGCACAGGAACATGCCCGTTACTGACTGGGCACGGGAACATGCCCGTTACTGATTGGGCACGGGAACATGCCCGTTACTGATTGGGTACGGGAACATGCCCGTTACTGATTGGGTACGGGAACATGCCCGTTACTGATTGGGTACGAGAACATGCCCGTTACTGATTGGGTGCGGGAACATGCCCGTTACTGATTGGGTACGGGAACATGCCCGTTACTGATTGGGCACAGGAACATGCCCGTTACTGATTGGGCACGGGAACATACCCGTTACTGATTGGGCACAGGAACATGCCCGTTACTGATTGGGCACGGGAACATGTCCGTTACTGATTGGGCACGGGAACATGCCCGTTACTGATTGGGTACGGGAACATGCCTGTTACTGATTGGGCACGGGAACATGTCCGTTACTGATTGGGCACAGGAACATGTCCGTTACTGATTGGGCACAGGAACATGCCCGTTACTGATTGGGCACAGGATCATGCCCGTTACTGATTGGGCACAGGAACATGCCCGTTACTGATTGGGCACGGGAACATGCCCGTTACTGATTGGGCACGGGAACATGTCCGTTACTGATTGGGCACAGGAACATGCCCGTTACTGATTGGGCACAGGATCATGTCCGTTACTGATTGGGCACAGGATCATGTCCGTTACTGATTGGGCACAGGAACATGCCCGTTACTGATTGGGCACAGGATCAAGCCCGTTACTGATTGGGCACGGGAACATGTCCATTACTGATTGGGCACGGGAACATGCCTGTTACTGATTGGGCACGGGAACATGCCTGTTACTGATTGGGCACGGGAACATGCCCGTTACTGATTGGGCACGGGAACATGTCCGTTACTGATTGGGCACGGGAACATGCCCGTTACTGATTGGGCACAGGAACATGCCCGTTACTGATTGGGCACGGGAACATGCCTGTTACTGATTGGGCACGGGAACATGCCCGTGGGGGCGTGGGGTACCTGATAGTCCGGTTTGGTGAAGTAGTCCAGAGTGGAAATGTGCTCCAGGAAGAGGTGGAACTCAGACGGCATGTGCTTGAGGAGCATCCGGTGATCGTACTTCTCCTTAATCATGCCAACCTGCTCCTGGGGGGGCAAACACACAATGGGGCAGTTACTTCCACAGCAGGGAGACCCCCCAAACTAAAACACTACTTCTTGTGAGTGAAAATATAACAGGCCCCTGGTGCAGGAATATTATAGGGCCCCTACAGGACTGGCACATATAGCCATGGAAGCTCCAGCCCTGGTAGTTACTGCCCAAACAGGGGCCCCATCTACAGTCTCCCAACCCCCCACCCCTGAAAGCAAATAGAAGATTCCCCCCCGCACTGTAGCACTGTTCCTAGCAGCACTCTCAGTGGATGTCCCTCCCCCTGGCACCTCAGTAACCAGGTCACATGGTACCACATCAGATGCCCTGGGGGGGGTTGGCAGGTAACTGCTTTGATCTTACCTTGTCCTTTATCTTTCTCCAGGGCAGTTGTCCAACAGCAAATTCCACCAGCATGTAGAATAAGGACCAGAGGTCGTCGTGCCGGCCCATCTCCTGCGGGCAGAGAAACGTCTCACAGTAACCATTATGTGCAGATTGGCACCGCCTGGGTACTGACCCTTGCGCAGAGAGAGAGACAGGCGTGCCAACATCTCCTATAGAAACTCTATAGAAATGGTTTTATTGGCACCGCCTGGGCACTGACCCTTGCGCAGAGAGAGAGGAGACAGGCGTGCCAACATCTCCTATAGAAACTCTATAGAAATGGTTTTATTGGCACCGCCTGGGTACTGACCCTTGCGCAGAGAGAGAGAGAGACAGGCGTGCCAACATCTCCTATAGGAACTCTATAGAAATGGTTTTATTGGCACCGCCTAGGCACTGACCCTTGCGCAGAGAGAGAGGAGACAGGCGTGCCAACATCTCCTATAGAAACTCTATAGAAATGGTTTTATTGGCACCGCCTGGGCACTGACCCTTGCGCAGAGAGAGAGAGAGACAGGCGTGCCAACATCTCCTATAGAAACTCTATAGAAATGGTTTTATTGGCACCGCCTGGGCACTGACCCTTGCACAGAGAGAGAGACAGGCGTGCCAACATCTCCTATAGAAACTCTATAGAAATGGTTTTATTGGCACCACCTGGGCACCGACCCTTGCGCAGAGAGAGAGAGAGACAGGCGTGCCAACATCTCCTATAGAAACTCTATAGAAATGGTTTTATTGGCACCGCCTGGGCACTGACCCTTGCACAGAGAGAGAGACAGGCGTGCCAACATCTCCTATAGAAACTCTATAGAAATGGTTTTATTGGCACCGCCTGGGCACTGACCCTTGCGCAGAGAGAGAGGAGACAGGCGTGCCAACATCTCCTATAGAAACTCTATAGAAATGGTTTTATTGGCAC
Organism: Xenopus tropicalis; assembly: GCF_000004195.4. Lineage (NCBI taxonomy): Eukaryota > Metazoa > Chordata > Amphibia > Anura > Pipidae > Xenopus > Xenopus tropicalis. The sequence goes on from NC_030681.2 coordinate 831,952, forward strand.
CGCCTGGGTACTGACCCTTGCGCAGAGAGAGAGAGAGACAGGCGTGCCAACATCTCCTATAGGAACTCTATAGAAATGGTTTTATTGGCACCGCCTAGGCACTGACCCTTGCGCAGAGAGAGAGGAGACAGGCGTGCCAACATCTCCTATAGAAACTCTATAGAAATGGTTTTATTGGCACCGCCTGGGCACTGACCCTTGCGCAGAGAGAGAGAGAGACAGGCGTGCCAACATCTCCTATAGAAACTCTATAGAAATGGTTTTATTGGCACCGCCTGGGCACTGACCCTTGCACAGAGAGAGAGACAGGCGTGCCAACATCTCCTATAGAAACTCTATAGAAATGGTTTTATTGGCACCACCTGGGCACCGACCCTTGCGCAGAGAGAGAGAGAGACAGGCGTGCCAACATCTCCTATAGAAACTCTATAGAAATGGTTTTATTGGCACCGCCTGGGCACTGACCCTTGCACAGAGAGAGAGACAGGCGTGCCAACATCTCCTATAGAAACTCTATAGAAATGGTTTTATTGGCACCACCTGGGCACCGACCCTTGCGCAGAGAGAGAGACAGGCGTGCCAACATCTCCTATAGAAACTCTATAGAAATGGTTTTATTGGCACCGCCTGGGTACTGACCCTTGCGCAGGGAGAGAGAGACAGGCGTGCCAACATCTCCTATAGAAACTCTATAGAAATGGTTTTATTGGCACCGCCTGGGTACTGACCCTTGCGCAGGGAGAGAGAGACAGGCGTGCCAACATCTCCTATAGAAACTCTATAGAAATGGTTTTATTGGCACCGCCTGGGCACTGACCCTTGCGCAGGGAGAGAGAGACAGGCGTGCCAACATCTCCTATAGAAACTCTATAGAAATGGTTTTATTGGCACCGCCTGGGTACTGACCCTTGCGCAGGGAGAGAGAGACAGGCGTGCCAACATCTCCTATAGAAACTCTATAGAAATGGTTTTATTGGCACCACCTGGGCACTGACCCTTGCGCAGAGAGAGAGAGACAGGCGTGCCAACATCTCCTATAGAAACTCTATAGAAATGGTTTTATTGGCACCGCCTGGGCACTGACCCTTGCGCAGAGAGAGAGACAGGCGTGCCAACATCTCCTATAGAAACTCTATAGAAATGGTTTTATTGGCACCGCCTGGGCACTGACCCTTGCGCAGAGAGAGAGGAGACAGGCGTGCCAACATCTCCTATAGAAACTCTATAGAAATGGTTTTATTGGCACCGCCTGGGCACTGACCCTTGCGCAGAGAGAGAGAGACAGGCGTGCCAACATCTCCTACAGAAACTCTATAGAAATGGTTTTATTGGCACCGCCTGGGTACTGACCCTTGCGCAGAGGGAGAGAGACAGGCGTGCCAACATCTCCTATAGAAACTCTATAGAAATGGTTTTATTGGCACCGCCTGGGCACTGACCCTTGCACAGAGAGAGAGACAGGCGTGCCAACATCTCCTACAGAAACGCTATAGAAATGGTTTTATTGGCACCGCCTGGGCACTGACCCTTGCACAGAGAGAGAGACAGGCGTGCCAACATCTCCTATAGAAACTCTATAGAAATGGTTTTATTGGCACCGCCTGGGCACTGACCCTTGCGCAGAGAAAGAGACAGGCGTGCCAACATCTCCTATAGAAACTCTATAGAAATGGTTTTATTGGCACCACCTGGGCACCGACCCTTGCGCAGAGAAAGAGACAGGCGTGCCAACATCTCCTATAGAAACTCTATAGAAATGGTTTTATTGGCACCACCTGGGCACTGACCCTTGCGCACAGAGAGAGAGACAGGCGTGCCAACATCTCCTATAGAAACTCTATATAAATGGTTTTATTGGCACCACCTGGGCACCGACCCTTGCGCAGAGAAAGAGACAGGCGTGCCAACATCTCCTATAGAAACTCTATAGAAATGGTTTTATTGGCACAACCTGGGCACTGACCCTTGCGCAGAGAGAGAGGAGACAGGCGTGCCAACATCTCCTATAGAAACTCTATAGAAATGGTTTTATTGGCACCGCCTGGGCACTGACCCTTGCGCAGAGAGAGAGGAGACAGGCGTGCCAACATCTCCTATAGAAACTCTATAGAAATGGTTTTATTGGCACCACCTGGGCACCGACCCTTGCGCAGGGAGAGAGAGACAGGCGTGCCAACATCTCCTATAGAAACTCTATAGAAATAGTTTTATTGGCACCACCTGGGCACTGATTTTGGAATTCAGGGGATACAGAGCCCACCTGGCACTAGAGGGGATACAGAGCCCACCTGGCACTCGGGGGATACAGAGCCCACCTGGCACTCGGGGGATACAGAGCCCACCTGGCACTCGGGGGATACAGAGCCCACCTGGCACTCGGGGGATACAGAGCCCACCTGGCACTCGGGGGATACAGAGCCCACCTGGCACTCGGGGGATACAGAGCCCACCTGGCACTCGGGGATACAGAGCCCCCCTGGCACTCGGGGGATACAGAGCCCACCTGGCACTCGGGGGATACAGAGCCCACCTGGCACTCGGGGGATACAGAGCCCACCTGGCACTCGGGGGATACAGAGCCCACCTGGCACTCGGGGGATACAGAGCCCCCCTGGCACTCGGGGGATACAGAGCCCACCTGGCACTCGGGGGATACAGAGCCCACCTGGCACTCGGGTGATACAGAGCCCACCTGGCACTCGGGGATACAGAGCCCACCTGGCACTCGGGGGATACAGAGCCCACCTGGCACTCGGGGGATACAGAGCCCACCTGGCACTCGGGGGATAGAGAGCCCACCTGGCACTAGAGGGGATACAGAGCCCACCTGGCACTCGGGGGATACAGAGCCCACCTGGCACTCGGGGGATACAGAGCCCACCTGGCACTCGGGGGGATACAGAGCCCACCTGGCACTCGGGGGATACAGAGCCCACCTGGCACTCGGGGATACAGAGCCCACCTGGCACTCGGGGGGATACAGAGCCCACCTGGCACTCGGGGGATACAGAGCCCACCTGGCACTCGGGGGGATACAGAGCCCACCTGGCACTCGGGGGGATACAGAGCCCACCTGGCACTCGGGGGATACAGAGCCCACCTGGCACAGACTGGCACCAGTGCAGATCACTGACAATAGGGAGATATACCTTCTCTCTGCAGATAGTGGTACTGCTGGGATTTGTCTGCAAGGGGTCTGGGGGTTAAGGGTATAAGGAAAGGGATGGGGGGCTGCGCTAGGGGGTAGGAACCAGGGAACAAGAACCATTTTATTTCTATACTCACTCTGTTCTTATGCGCATTCACTGACGCGTATCTCACAGTCCCACGGAATCCGGCAACATTGCGAGGCTGTTGGCAGGAAATTAATGTTACAAATGTACCAAACACTGGGCAGAACCTCGCACTTTCCTCCCCTGTACTGCCCCATTTCCTCTCACAATGTAGCAACTTCCTGTGTACTGCCCCATTTCCTCTCACTATGCAGCAACTTCCTGTGTACTGCCCCATTTCCTCTCACAATGCAGCAACTTCCTGTGTACTGCCCCATTTCCTCTCACAATGCAGCAACTTCCTGTGTACTGCCCCATTTCCTCTCACTATGCAGCAACTTCCTGTGTACTGCCCCATTTCCTCTCACAATGCAGAAACTTCCTGTGTACTGCCCCATTTCCTCTCACAATGCAGCAACTTCCTGTGTACTGCCCCATTTCCTCTCACAATGCAGCAACTTCTTGTGTACTGCCCCATTTCCCCTCACTATGCAGCAACTTCCTGTTGTACTGCCCCATTTCCTCTCACAATTGCAGCAACTTCCTGTGTACTGCCCCATTTACTCTCACTATGCAGCAACTTCCTGTGTACTGCCCCATTTACTCTCACTATGCAGCAACTTCCTGTGTACTGCCCCATTTCCCCTCACTATGCAGCAACTTCCTGTGTACTGCCCCATTTCCCCTCACTATGCAGCAACTTCCTGTGTACTGCCCCATTTACTCTCACAATGCAGCAACTTCCTGTGTACTGCCCCATTTCCTCTCACAATGCAGCAACTTCCTGTGTACTGCCCCATTTCCCCTCACTATGCAGCAACTTCCTGTGTACTGCCCCATTTCCTCTCACAATGCAGCAACTTCCTGTGTACTGCCCCATTTACTCTCACTATGCAGCAACTTCCTGTGTACTGCCCCATTTACTCTCACTATGCAGCAACTTCCTGTGTACTGCCCCATTTCCCCTCACTATGCAGCAACTTCCTGTGTACTACCCCATTTCCTCTCACAATGCAGCAACTTCCTGTGTACTGCCCCATTTACTCTCACTATGCAGCAACTTCCTGTGTACTGCCCCATTTCCTCTCACTATGCAGCAACTTCCTGTGTACTGCCCCATTTCTCCTCACTATGCAGCAACTTCCTGTGTACTGCCCCATTTCCTCTCATTATGCAGCAACTTCCTGTGTACTGCCCCATTTCCCCTCACTATGCAGCAACTTCCTGTGTACTGCCCCATTTCCCCCTCACTATGCAGCAACTTCCTGTGCACTGCCCCATTTCCCCTCACTATGCAGCAACTTCCTGTGTACTGCCCCATTTCCTCTAACTATGCAGCAACTTCCTGTGTACTGCCCCATTTCCCCCTCACTATGCAGCAACTTCCTGTGTACTGCCCCATTTCCCCCTCACTATGCAGCAACTTCCTGTGTACTGCCCCATTTCCCCTCACTATGCAGCAACTTCCTGTGTACTGCCCCATGTCCTCTCACAATACAGCAACTTCCTGTGTACTGCCCCATTTCTCCTCACTATGCAGCAACTTCCTGTGTACTGCCCCATTTCCCCTCACTATGCAGCAACTTCCTGCATACTGCCCCATTTCCCCTCACTATGCAGCAACTTCCTGCATACTGCCCCATTTCTCCTCACTATGCAGCAACTTCCTGTGTACTGCCCCATTTCCCCTCACTATGCAGCAACTTCCTGCATACTGCCCCATTTCCCCTCACTATGCAGCAACTTCCTGCATACTGCCCCATTTCTCCTCACTATGCAGCAACTTCCTGCATACTGCCCCATTTCCCCTCACTATGCAGCAACTTCCTGCATACTGCCCCATTTCCCCTCACTATGCAGCAACTTCCTGTGTACTGCCCCATGTCCTCTCACAATACAGCAACTTCCTGTGTACTGCCCCATTTCTCCTCACTATGCAGCAACTTCCTGTGTACTGCCCCATTTCCCCTCACTATGCAGCAACTTCCTGCATACTGCCCCATTTCCCTCACTATGCAGCAACTTCCTGTGTACTGCCCCATTTCCCCTCACTATGCAGCAACTTCCTGTGTACTGCCCCATTTCCCCTCACTATGCAGCAACTTCCTGTGTACTGCCCCATTTCCCCTCACTATGCAGCAACTTCCTGTGTACTGCCCCATTTCCCCTCACTATGCAGCAACTTCCTGTGTACTGCCCCATTTCCCCTCACTATACAGCAACTTCCTGTGTACTGCCCCATTTCCCCTCACTATGCAGCAACTTCCTGTGTACTGCCCCATTTCTCCTCACTATACAGCAACTTCCTGTGTACTGCCCCATTTCCCCTCACTAAGCAGCAACTTCCTGTGTACTGCCCCATTTCCCCTCACTATACAGCAACTTCCTGTGTACTGCCCCATTTCTCCCCACTATACAGAAACTTCCTGTGTACTGCCCCATTTCCCCTCACTATGCAGCAACTTCCTGTTGTACTGTCCCATTTCCCCTCACTATGCAGCAACTTCCTGTGTACTGCCCCATTTCCCCTCACTATGCAGCAACTTCCTGTGTACTGCCCCATTTCCCCTCACTATGCAGCAACTTCCTGTGTACTGCCCCATTTCCCCTCACTATGCAGCAACTTCCTGTGTACTGCCCCATTTCCCCTCACTATGCAGCAACTTCCTGTGTACTGCCCCATTTCTCCTCACTATGCAGCAACTTCCTGTGTACTGCCCCCATTTCCCCTCACTATGCAGCAACTTCCTGTGTACTGTCCCATTTCCCCTCAATATGCAGCAACTTCCTGTGTACTGCCCCATTTCCCCTCACTATACAGAAACTTCCTGTGTACTGCCCCATTTCCCCTCACTATGCAGCAACTTCCTGTGTACTGCCCCATTTCCCCCTCACTATACAGAAACTTCCTGTATACTGCCCCATTTCCCCTCACTATGCAGCAACTTCCTGTGTACTGCCCCATTTCCCCTCACTATGCAGCAACTTCCTGTGTTACTGCCCCATTTCCCCTCACTATGCAGCAACTTCCTGTGTACTGCCCCATTTCTCCTCACTATGCAGCAACTTCCTGTGTACTGCCCCATTTCCCCTCACTATGCAGCAACTTCCTGTGTACTGTCCCATTTCCCCTCACTATGCAGCAACTTCCTGTGTACTGCCCCATTTCCCTCCTCACTATACAGCAACTTCCTGTGTACTGCCCCATTTCCCCTCACTATGCAGCAACTTCCTGTGTACTGCCCCATTTCCCCTCACTATGCAGCAACTTCCTGTGTACTGCCCCATTTCTCCTCACTATGCAGCAACTTCCTGTGTTTACTGCCCCATTTCCCCTCACTATGCAGCAACTTCCTGTGTACTGCCCCATTTCCCCCTCACTATGCAGCAACTTCCTGTGTACTGCCCCATTTCCCCTCACTATGCAGCAACTTCCTGTGTACTGCCCCATTTCCCCTCACTATGCAGCAACTTCCTGTGTACTGCCCCATTATCCCCTCACTATGCAGCAACTTCCTGTGTACTGCCCCATTTCCCCCTCACTATACAGAAACTTCCTGTGTACTGCCCCATTTCCCCCTCACTATGCAGCAACTTCCTGTGTACTGCCCCATTTCCCCCTCACTATACAGCAACTTCCTGTGTACTGCCCCATTTCCCCTCACTATGCAGCAACTTCCTGTGTACTGCCCCATTTCCTCTCACTATGCAGCAACTTCCTGTGTACTGCCCCATTTCCCCTCACTATGCAGCAACTTCCTGTGTACTGCCCCATTTCCCCTCACTATGCAGCAAGTTCCTGTGTACTGCCCCATTTCTTCCTCACTATGCAGCAACTTCCTGTGTACTGCCCCATTTCCCCCTCACTATACAGAAACTTCCTGTGTACTGCCCCATTTCCCCCTCACTATGCAGCAACTTCCTGTGTACTGCCCCCATTTCCCCCTCACTATACAGCAACTTCCTGTGTACTGCCCCATTTCCCCTCACTATGCAGAAACTTCCTGTGTACTGCCCCATTTCCCCTCACTATGCAGCAAACTTCCTGTGTACTGCCCCATTGCCCCTCACTATACAGCAACTTCCTGTGTACTGCCCCATTTCCCCCTCACTATACAGAAACTTCCTGTGTACTGCCCCATTTCCCCTCACTATGCAGCAACTTCCTGTGTACTGCCCCATTTCCCCCTCACTATACAGCAACTTCCTGTGTACTGCCCCATTTCCCCTCACTATGCAGCAACTTCCTGTGTACTGCCCCATTTCCCCCTCACTATACAGAAACTTCCTGTGTACTGCCCCATTTCCCCCTCACTATGCAGCAACTTCCTGTGTACTGGCCCCATTTCCCCTCACTATGCAGCAACTTCCTGTGTACTGCCCCATTTCCCCCTCACTATACAGAAACTTCCTGTGTACTGCCCCATTTCCCCTCACTATGCAGCAACTTCCTGTGTACTGCCCCATTTCCTCTCACTATGCAGCAACTTCCTGTGTACTGCCCCATTTCCGCCTCACTATGCAGCAACTTCCTGTGTACTGCCCCATTTCCCCTCACTATACAGAAACTTCCTGTGTACTGCCCCATTTCCCCTCACTATGCAGCAACTTCCTGTGTACTGCCCCATTTCCCCTCACTATACAGCAACTTCCTGTGTACTGCCCCATTTCCCCTCACTATGCAGCAACTTCCTGTGTACTGCCCCATTTCCCCTCACTATACAGCAACTTCCTGTGTACTGCCCCATTTCCCCTCACTATGCAGCAACTTCCTGTTGTACTGCCCCATTTCTCCTCACTATGCAGCAACTTCCTGTGTACTGCCCCCATTTCCCCCTCACTATACAGAAACTTCCTGTGTACTGCCCCATTTCCCCTCACTATGCAGCAACTTTCTGTGTACTGCCCCATTTTCCCCCTCACTATACAGAAACTTCCTGTGTACTGCCCCATTTCCCCTCACTATGCAGCAACTTCCTGTGTACTGCCCCATTTCCTCTCACTATGCAGCTACTTCCTGTGTACTGCCCCATTTCCCCTCACTATGCAGCAACTTCCTGTGTACTGCCCCATTTCCCCTCACTATGCAGCAACTTCTTGTGTACTGCCCCATTGCCCCTCACTATACAGTAACTTCCTGTGTACTGCCCCATTTCCCCTCACTATGCAGCAACTCCTGGTGTACTGCCCCATTTCCCCTCACTATGCAGCAACTTCCTGTGTACTGCCCCATTTCCCCTCACTATACAGAAACTTCCTGTGTACTGCCCCATTTCCCCTCACTATGCAGCAACTTCCTGTGTACTGCCCCATTTCCCCCTCACTATACAGAAACTTCCTGTGTACTGCCCCATTTCCCCCTCACTATACAGTAACTTCCTGTGTACTGCCCCATTTCCCCTCACTATGCAGCAACTTCCTGTGTACTGCCCCATTTCCCCTCACTATGCAGCAACTCCTGTGTACTGCCCCATTCCCCCTCACTATGCAGCAACTTTCCTGTGTACTGCCCCATTTCCTCTCACTATGCAGCAACTTCCTGTGTACTGCCCCATTTCCCCTCACTATGCAGCAACTTCCTGTGTACTGCCCCATTTCCCCTCACTATGCAGCAACTTCCTGTGTACTGCCCCATTTCCTCTCACTATGCAGCAACTTCCTGTGTACTGCCCCATTTCCCCTCACTATGCAGCAACTTCCTGTGTACTGCCCCATTTCCTCTCACTATGCAGCAACTTCCTGTGTACTGCCCCATTTCCTCTCACTATGCAGCAACTTCCTGTGTACTGCCCCATTTCCCCTCACTATGCAGCAACTTCCTGTGTACTGCCCCATTTCCCCTCACTATACAGCAACTTCCTGTGTACTGCCCCATTTCCCCTCACTATACAGCAACTTCCTGTGTACTGCCCCATTTCCCCTCACTATGCAGCAACTTCCTGTGTACTGCCCCATTTCCCCTCACTATGCAGCAACTTCCTGTGTACTGCCCCATTCCCCCTCACTATGCAGCAACTTCCTGTGTACTGCCCCATTTCCTCTCACTATGCAGCAACTTCCTGTGTACTGCCCCATTTCCCCTCACTATGCAGCAACTTCCTGTGTACTGCCCCATTTCCCCTCACTATGCAGCAACTTCCTGTGTACTGCCCCATTTCCCCTCACTATACAGCAACTTCCTGTGTACTGCCCCATTTCCTCTACCTTCATGCTAACTAAATCTGTACTATTCCAAGAAAGGGGGCAATAAAGTGCAGTCCCCCAGTCTCACCCGCATCCCACCCAACCCACCCATCTCTAATCGCTCTCATTCCCTATTGGATCACTACCAAGAGAGAACCAGACGTTAGTGATCCAGTAGGGAATGAGAGGAGAACCAGACGGTAGTGATCCAATAGGGAATGAGAGGAGAGAGAACCAGACGGTAGTGGGAAACCAGGATGAGTTGGATCTGTTGGTCCTGGATGAGGATGAGTTGAATCCGCTACTCATTGTCCCCCTCCCCAGGAGCGTTCTGTTACTGTTAGCCACCCCCCCCACACTGACTCCCAGCGCTCTGTTACCCCCACACTGACTCCCAGCGCTCTGTTACCCCCACACTGACTCCCAGCGCTCTGTTACCCCCACACTGACTCCCAGCGCTCTGTTACCCCCACACTGACTCCCCGCGCTCTGTTACCCCCACACTGACTCCCAGCGCTCTGTTACCCCCACACTGACTCCCAGCGCTCTGTTACCCCCACACTGATTCCCAGTGCTCTGTTACCCCCACACTGACTCCCAGCGCTCTGTTACTGTTAGCCCCCGCCACGGTGACTCCCAGCGCTCTGTTACCCCCACGCTGACTCCCAGCGCTCTGGTACCCCCACGCTGACTCCCAGCGCTCTGGTACCCCCACGCTGACTCCCAGCGCTCTGGTACCCCCACGCTGACTCCCAGCGCTCTGTTACCCCCACGGTGACTCCCAGCACTCTGTTACCCCCACGGTGACTCCCAGCACTCTGTTACCCCCACGGTGACTCCCAGCACTCTGTTACCCCCACGGTGACTCCCAGCGCTCTGTTACCCCCACGGTGACTCCCAGCACTCTGTTACCCCCACGCTGACTCCCAGCGCTCTGGTACCCCACGCTGACTCCCAGCACTCTGTTACCCCCCACGGTGACTCCCAGCACTCTGTTACCCCCACGGTGACTCCCAGCGCTCTGTTACCCCCACGGTGACTCCCAGCACTCTGTTACCCCCACGCTGACTCCCAGCGCTCTGGTACCCCCACGCTGACTCCCAGCGCTCTGTTACCCCCACGCTGACTCCCAGCGCTCTGTTACCCCCACGCTGACTCCCAGCGCTCTGTTACCCCCACGCTGACTCCCAGCGCTCTGGTACCCCCACGCTGACTCCCAGCGCTCTGTTACCCCCACGCTGACTCCCTACCCCTGTACAGACACCCCCGTACCCCTGTACAGACACCCCTGTACAGACACTCCCGTACAGACACCCCCGTACCCCCATACAGACACCCCTGTACAGACACCCCCGTGCCCCCATACAGACACCCCTGTACAGACACCCCCGTGCCCCCATACAGACACCCCTATACAGACACCCCCGTGCCCCCATACAGACACCCGTGTACCCCTGTACAGACACCCCCGTGCCCCCCTACAGACACCCCCGTGCCCCCATACAGACACCCCCGTGCCCCCATACAGACACCCCCGTGCCCCCCTACAGACACCCCTGTACAGAGACCCCCGTGCCCCCCTACAGACACCCCCGTACCCCCTTACAGACACCCCCGTGCCCCCCTACAGACACCCCAGTGCCCCCATACAGACACCCCCGTACAGAGACCCCCGTACCCCCTACAGACACCCCTGTACCCCCCTACAGACACCCCAGTGCCCCCGTACAGACACCCCAGTACAGAGACCCCCGTACCCCCTAGAGACACCCCCGCTGCTAATATGGAGAGAAAATAAAAAGCAAAGGAAAGGGATGGGGATGGAGACTCACAGCGCATGTCCCGCCGGCAAAAATAAACAGCGCAGCAAAACTGAAAAACAGAAGCAAAACATGGTGGGAAAATAAAACTCATTCATGTGAATGCGAAATAAACAATAACGGAAATTCCACTCAGCTGCCCCGCCCACCAACTTCCCATAATGCACTCCACTTATACACCAATGGCCCCAAACCCAAATGATTCAGCATTAAGTGCCCCTGACTCCCAACACTGCAGTAGGGTTATATGGATCAGTAGGAGGAGTTATAGGGAGGGTTATATGGATCAGTAGGAGGAGTTATAGGGAGGGTTAAATGGATCAGTAGGAGGAGTTATAGGGAGGGTTAAATGGATCAGTAGGAGGAGTTATAGGGAGGGTTATATGGATCAGTAGGAGGAGTTATAGGGAGGGTTATATGGATCAGTAGGAGGAGTTATAGGGAGGGTTAAATGGATCAGTAGGAGGAGTTACAGGGAGGGTTAAATGGATCAGTAGGAGGAGTTATAGGGAGGGTTATATGGATCAGTAGGAGGAGTTATAGGGAGGGTTATATGGATCAGTAGGAGGAGTTATAGGGAGGGTTAAATGGATCAGTAGGAGGAGTTATAGGGAGGGTTATATGGATCAGTAGGAGGAGTTATAGGGAGGGTTATATGGATCAGTAGGAGGAGTTATAGGGAGGGGTATATGGATCAATAGGAGGAGTTATAGGGAGGGTTATATGGATCAGTAGGAGGAGTTATAGGGAGGGTTAAATGGATCAGTAGGAGGAGTTATAGGGAGGGTTAAATGGATCAGTAGGAGGAGTTATAGGGAGGGTTATATGGATCAGTAGGAGGAGTTATAGGGAGGGTTATATGGATCAGTAGGAGGAGTTATAGGGAGGGGTATATGGATCAATAGGAGGAGTTATAGGGAGGGTTATATGGATCAGTAGCAGGAGTTATAGGGAGGGGTATATGGATCAATAGGAGGAGTTATAGGGAGGGTTATATGGATCAGTAGGAGGAGTTATAGGGAGGGGTATATGGATCATTAGGAGGAGTTATAGGGAGGGTTATATGGATCAGTAGGAGGAGTTATAGGGAGGGGTATATGGATCATTAGGAGGAGTTATAGGGAGGGTTATATGGATCAGTAGCAGGAGTTATAGGGAGGGGTATATGGATCAATAGGAGGAGTTATAGGGAGGGGTATATGGAGCAATAGGAGGAGTTATAGGGAGGGGTATATGGATCAATAGGAGGAGTTATAGGGAGGGGTATATGGATCATTAGGAGGAGTTATAGGGAGGGGTATATGGATCATTAGGAGGAGTTATAGGGAGGGGTATATGGATCAATAGGAGGAGTTATAGGGAGGGGTATATGGATCAGTAGGAGGAGTTATAGGGAGGGGTATATGGATCAGTAGGAGGAGTTATAGGAGGGGTATATGGATCATTAGGAGGAGTTATAGGGAGGGGTATATGGATCAATAGGAGGAGTTATAGGGAGGGGTATATGGCATCAGTAGGAGGAGTTATAGGGAGGGGTATATGGATCAGTAGGAGGAGTTATAGGGAGGGGTATATGGATCAGTAGGAGGAGTTATAGGGAGGGGTATATGGATCAGTAGGAGGAGTTATAGGGAGGGGTATATGGAGCAGTAGGAGGAGTTATAGGGAGGGGTATATGGAGCAGTAGGAGGAGTTATGGGAGGGGTATATGGAGCAATAGGAGGAGTTATAGGGAGGGGTATATGGAGCAGTAGGAGGAGTTACAGGGAGGGGTATATGGAGCAGTAGGAGGAGTTACAGGGAGGGGTATATGGAGCAGTAGTAGGATTTATAGGGAGGAGTATATGGAGCAATGGGAGGAGTTATAGGGAGGGGTATATGGAGCAATGGGAGGAGTTATAGGGAGGGGTATATGGAGCAATGGGAGGAGTTATAAGAAGGGTTATATGGAGCACTGGAAGGAGTTATAGGAAGGGTTATATGGAGCAATGGGAGGAGTTATAGGGAGGGGTATGTGGAGCAATGGGAGGAGTTATAGGGAGGGGTATATGGAGCAATGGGAGGAGTTATAGGGAGGGGTATATGGAGCAATGGGAGGAGTTATAGGGAGGGGTATATGGAGCAATGGGAGGAGTTATAGGGAGGGTTATATGGAACAATGGGAGGAGTTATAGGGAGGGTTATATGGAGCAGTAGGAGGAGTATAGGAAGGGTCACATGGAGCACTGGGAGGAGTTATTGGAGAGATGGGCTTTGGGAGACCTCCCAGCAGGAGAAGAATGGAATGAAAGGCAGAAGGTCTGGGAGGAACCAACAATGAAGTCTTTTTGTTCTTTCTGTGAATTTCTTGGTGCAGTTTTCCTTCCAGTGAGTGAAGTTGCTGAGACAGAAGTTGGTTCCCAGAATGCCGAGCCAGATGCCCCAGTGGGGTTGATAATAAATAGAAGCAATATGGCGGCGCTAGTTGGTGGAAGCTGAGTGGTGATGATTACCCAGACTCCCTCTGCCAGACCGAGCCAAGCAATGTGTACTTACCGGCCGCACCTCCCCCGTGGTGTTGGTGTACTGGCGCGCCAGGCCGAAGTCTAGCATGTAGCATTTGCGGTAGGTCGATGGCAGCCGCCCCATGGCGAAGTTGGACTGCAACACACACGGACAACAGGTAAGTGGCACCGGGGCAACACGGCGGGACGGGGGATTTCATTGGAAGGATCCTGTTATATGTCACTCTATGGTGGCCCCTCTGGCAGTAGGGGGGCCCCTACAGGAATGTGCCCCCTCCATGAAATGGCATCTACCCCTGCTATTCACTATGGGCAACCCTGTTATTCTGCCCCTCTCGCTCCCCATCAGGGCGGTACTCACCGGTTTGATGTCGCGGTGCAGGAAGCCAACAGAGTGAATGGACTCGATGGACTCCAGGATCTGCTTGCCCAGGCGCAGGGTGGTGCTCATGGTGAAGGTGCCACGGGGTTGGCTCCGGCGCAGATCTGCCAGGTTTCTTCCCTGTGAGGAAAAGGGCACAGAGCACTCGCCTAATTGCCCCATAAATAGATTTCCTGGTGCAGATACCCCATGGGACCGGCCAAGAAACTTAATACAGTGGGGCAAAAGCTGCAGTGATGCTACTCACCGAGTCTTCTGAGCCTTCAGCATCGCAACTGGGGGCTCTGTCTACTATCTTATCTAATAAACACACATACTGAATGCTCCGCCTGCCCCGATATCCCTGAATGCTCCGCCTGCCCCGATATCCCTGAATGCTCCGCCTGCCCCGATATCCCTGAATGCTCCGCCTGCCCCGATATCCCTGAATGCTCCGCCTGCCCCGATATCCCTGAATGCTCCGCCTGCCCCGATATCCCTGAATGCTCCGCCTGCCCCGATATCCCTGAATGCTCCGCCTGCCCCGATATCACTGAATGCTCCGCCTGCCCCGATATCCCTGAATGCTCCGCCTGCCCCGATATCACTGAATGCTCCGCCTGCCCCGATATCACTGAATGCTCCGCCTGCCCCGATATCACTGAATGCTCCGCCTGCCCCGATATCCCTGAATGCTCCGCCTGCCCCGATATCCCTGAATGCTCCGCCTGCCCCGATATCCCTGAATGCTCCGCCTGCCCCGATATCACTGAATGCTCCGCCTGCCCCGATATCCCTGAATGCTCTGCCTGCCCCGATATCCCTGAATGCTCCGCCTGCCCCGATATCACTGAATGCTCCGCCTGCCCCGATATCCCTGAATGCTCCGCCTGCCCCGATATCCCTGAATGCTCCGCCTGCCCCGATATCCCTGAATGCTCCGCCTGCCCCGATATCCCTGAATGCTCCGCCTGCCCCGATATCACTGAATGCTCCGCCTGCCACGATATCACTGAATGCTCCGCCTGCCCCGATATCCCTGAATGCTCCGCCTGCCCCGATATCCCTGAATGCTTCGCCTGCCCCGATATCCCTGAATGCTCCACCTGACCCGATATCCCTGAATGCTCCGCCTGCCCCGATATCCCTGAATGCTCCGCCTCCTCCGATATGCCTGAATGCTCCACCTGCCCCGATATCCCTGAATGCTCCACCTGCCCCGATATCACTGAATGCTCCGCCTGCCCCGATATCCCTGAATGCTCCACCTGCCCTGACATTACCCACACCATATTGTAAGTGTCTCTTACCTGAAGCTGCATGACCACGTAATTAAACTTCTCATTCCTCCCACAGCCGATGAACCTGCAGACATGGTCCTTCCCTGCAGAGATAATAGGGAGAGATATGAAGGGGCAACTGAATGGGGTGATTTGCAGATAAATTAACCCCAATATTTAATAGCAAATAGTACAAACAGATCCAATGCTAAAACTGAGAGATTTTACTGTTTTCTAAGAAATCTCTGCTCACTTTGAATTGGATGCCAGAAACACGTTTCCAAAAAGTTGGGGGTGAGAGATGTTTTGTACCCCCTCTTCTTTTCCCAACACTATCTCAATGCACCACATGTTCCCAATGGGACTGAGGGCACTGGCCCAGTTTAGCACCCACTCTCTTGTCAAGAGGCATGCTGGCCGGAAACACGTAGTGTGCTACAAAGCCCATACGGTTCTGCCCCTTTGCTTCCTCCATCATTTCCTTTTGGTTATGACTGAGGTCCCAGTCGGTGGATGTGTCCTCCAAGATGAGTCTATGTACCTTGGTATTCAAGGGCCTTCGGTTATTCAGTACCAGGCTTCATGGGGTGGTGTTGAAGGCTTCAGGAGGAAAGAGCCAGAAAAGACAAAACTTTATTCCTTTTAAGCCCAATATTTTTTGAGGCTCAGGAAGACCAAGGTTTCAGCAGACATGGAAAGCCCTGAGGAGGCCAGTCTGGGTTTGCTAGAGGAGGCAAAGAGGGATTAGAGAGCCCTGAGGAGGCCAGTCTGGGTTTGCTAGAGGAGGCAAAGAGGGATTAGAGAGCCCTGAGGAGGCCAGTCTGGGTTTGCTAGAGGAGGCAAAGAGGGATTAGAGAGCCCTGAGGAGGCCGGTCTGGGTTTGCTAGAGGAGGCAAAGAGGGATTAGAGAGCCCTGAGGAGGCCAGTCTGGGTTTGCTAGAGGAGGCAAAGAGGGATTAGAGAGCCCTGAGGAGGCCAGTCTGGGTTTGCTAGAGGAGGCAAAGAGGGATTAGAGAGCCCTGAGGAGGTCAGTCTGGGTTTGCTAGAGGAGGCAAAGAGGGATTAGAGAGCCCTGAGGAGGCCGGTCTGGGTTTGCTAGAGGAGACAAAGAGGGATTAGAGAGCCCTGAGGAGGCCAGTCTGGGTTTGCTAGAGGAGGCAAAGAGGGATTAGAGAGCCCTGAGGAGGTCAGTCTGGGTTTGCTAGAGGAGGCAAAGAGGGATTAGAGAGCCCTGAGGAGGTCAGTCTGGGTTTGCTAGAGGAGGCAAAGAGGGATTAGAGAGCCCTGAGGAGGTCAGTCTGGGTTTGCTAGAGGAGGCAAAGAGGGATTAGAGAGCCCTGAGGACGTCAGTCTGGGTTTGCTAGAGGAGGCAAAGAGGGATTAGAGAGCCCTGAGGGGGCCAGTCTGGGTTTGCTAGAGGAGGCAAAGAGGGATTAGAGAGCCCTGAGGAGGCCAGTCTGGGTTTGCTAGAGGAGGCAAAATGGCATTAGAGAGCCCTGAGGAGGCCGGTCTGGGTTTGCTAGAGGAGGCAAAGAGGGATTAGAGAGCCCTGAGGAGGCCGGTCTGGGTTTGCTAGAGGAGGCAAAGAGGGATTAGAGAGCCCTGAGGAGGCCGGTCTGGGTTTGCTAGAGGAGGCAAAGAGGGATTAGAGAGCCCTGAGGAGGCCAGTCTGGGTTTGCTAGAGGAGGCAAAGAGGGATTAGAGAGCCCTGAGGAGGCCAGTCTGGGTTTGCTAGAGGAGGCAAAGAGGGATTAGAGAGCGCTGAGGAGGTCAGTCTGGGTTTGCTAGAGGAGGCAAAGAGGGATTAGAGAGCGCTGAGGAGGTCAGTCTGGGTTTGCTAGAGGAGGCAAAGAGGGATTAGAGAGCCCTGAGGAGGCCAGTCTGGGTTTGCTAGAGGAGGCAAATCCAAGTCATTGGAGGTTTCCAAAAAGTCCTCCTCACTATCCATCTGTGCATGTAGGGAAGGTTGGGCTGGCAACATTGTTTCCTGTGTCGAGAAGATCTATTTCTAGATCACTGGGTGGGGGGGCATCCTGGAAAGAGGCTACCGCCCAAAATTTACTCCCTTACTTCAAAAGATTTTTTTTTGTTCGGTCAACCTTTCCCAAAAATGCAGAAAAGAGGCAAGCTATCTGCACCACGTTCAACTGTTGGTGAATCAGAAAGAGGTTGTCCCCGTCCCCCCGGGAACTGGTGTATACTCAATATACTCAATTGTTTATTTAGTAAATAAAGCGCGGGGAGGATGGAGACCAGTCCTGCATCTCAAGGGGATCAACCGGTTACACAGAAGTTCAACATGGAATCCATCTTTACAATCACAGTGATGATTCTCCCTGGAGAAATGGCCTTTTCTCTATAAATCTGAGGGATGTGGGACCTACCCAATGGCTTCTGAAATCTCCTCAATTACAAACTTCTGATACCCTTTGAGGGGTTACGAGACCTGAAGGGGCAATTGTTGGTATCCCTAACCAAACGCTAGACTCACTGGGGGGGTGTAGGAAGTTGTTGTTCATCGTACCCGCGGCTGCTCGTACCTCCTACAGATGTCAATAGAGAAACAACCCCCTTCTTTGCATTTCTAACCATAGTGTTTGTTACAATGTGTGTTTCTGGGCAGAGGGATGTACCCCCATATGCCAGTGGCAGAGGTGCATCTGTTACCTGAGGCTTGCCATAGCCAAGAGGCATTTGCAATACATAAGCCTACCCTTTAGAGCTCAGAAAGGAGGGCATTGCCCTTTGGCATTATCTAGATGATCTCCTCTTGTCGGCAAGGGATCCAAACTTGTTGATCAGTCATCGAAACAGGGTAATCGATCAGTCATGGTTGGCTTCCTAAACAAAGACAAAAGTAATTCCCTCGTGTGTTTGGGAGCTTGGTTCCAGACCGCCCTAGGGACAGCATCCTTGTCTCCTTAGAAGGTCCATGTAATATCCACATGGGCCTCTTTTCTTCCCAGACAGACTGTGGCAGCTATGTTTCTCTTGGAGACCACGACCAAGAGACCTGGTTGGATGGGCCAGGTGGCATATGTCTCAGATTGAGTGGAAAATAATAACCACAGATGCCTCAGCATGGGGTTTGGGGGTTCATCTGGCAGTGCAAGGAAAATGGCCTTCTCCTCTTCCAGAGACTCCTTCTTATGCATTGGAGATAAGAGCAGCAAAACATGCTCTTTGTACTCTTGCTTCATCCCTCAAGGGGTTCTTGGCCAAACTAGTGATGGTCTATAAACCCTATGTGGACAAGAAATGGGGGACAGGAAGCAGAGTTCAAATGCAGATGGTTCAGTAGATCCTTTTTCTGGGCAGAGATCAGTCTTTTTAACCTCTGTAAGCAACCTACCGTGCCCATGGAGACACACTAGTAGCCTTTCAGAGCTTAGTAAGCAGAGGGGGCCTGATGGCATCTTAGGAAACACCAAGCTGCAGATTCTTCACCAGGACTTTTGGTTGGTCGGCACTGGCAGCAGATACTATTCTCCACCCATGAAGTCTCCAGCGGCTTATGTGGTTCCCCCGGCTCCACTGATATCTCCAGTTCTCTGATTCAAGACTTTAATAGTCCCAAAATGGCCGAGCAGGCCAAGGTTTCTTCTGCTACTCAAACTGGCAAGTTGCTCCCCACAAGGAGGGATCTTCTCTCCCAGAGACCTCTGCTGCACCCAAACTCTGCCTCTCTTTTCAGGCTTGGCTGTTGAGCGCCAGAGATTGGAAGGATTAGGCCTTTCAGAGTCTCCTAACTTTGTTAAAAGCAAAAAAACCTTCTTCCTCTGCATCGTATTACCGAATTTGGAACAGAAGAGTCAAAAATGGGTTCTCTGTCCAGGAGAAGAAGGGGTTACAGTTGGGAACTCTGAAAGCGAATGCCTCCGCGTTATCGGCACTATCAGGTCACTTTTTGGCAGAAGAGTCAATGATTAAGGGATTTTTTTATGGAACCTTGAGGGAGTTTTTGTTGTTTGTGGAGGAAAAGGGAAGGTCAGGCTGCTGCAGTTTTGGATCTCGGGGCAGATAGCCAGAACATACCAAT
The DNA here is from genome assembly GCF_000004195.4 of Xenopus tropicalis. Taxonomy (NCBI): domain Eukaryota; kingdom Metazoa; phylum Chordata; class Amphibia; order Anura; family Pipidae; genus Xenopus; species Xenopus tropicalis. The sequence continues at coordinate 851,411 of NC_030681.2, forward strand.
CCGGCTCCGGCAGGCTCAAGGGCTCATTCCACGGGCACTGGGGCAACCTCTTGGGCAGCAGGGGCAGGTGTTTCACACTTACTGGCCACTATCCCTATCAGCATAGTTCCCACCTTTTGGGGTGGGGGGGGGGGTCAGGATGTAGACGTGGGCTATGGGTTCCTGTGTAGCTAGGGGAGGGTCTGGGCATGGGGTACCCGGGTGTATATGTCGATATGTGGATGAAAACGACTCTCCCTTTTCCACTTGGACTCGGTCCGTGTTAAATAATCTTTTGCCCAGAGAAGGCGCCGGCGGTTCTGGGTCGGGTTTAAATATTGGTTCTTCTTTGCACTATTGGCGCAACTTGCATTTGTGGGTGCAGCGACCAACTGGGTTCCCAGACGTTGGATCTAGGGATCTTGAGCCCATACACTGATTTCCACTATCCAACCAGCGGGTGTGTATTCCAAGCAGCACCCAAAGGTCCCGGCACCCAATACTGGGCTTGTACTGTAGGGGCTCCCCAAATTCTCTGCAATATCACATTGAGGGACATTACACAGGGCGACAGTTCAGCCAATTCCTATTTGTGTCTGTACGTTACCCACTGACTTTAGATTGTAAGCTCTCTGGGCAGGGGCCTCCTTCCTCTTGTCACTAAGCGCTTAATCTTTAACCCTTTGCCTGCCCAGCATATAACAGGACACATTCTTTGCAGTCAGAGCTTTTGGCGCTGGGGCAGAGGGTTGGGGGCAGAAAGCCAAGGGGGCTGTCACGTGTGTAACATGATCATCGCGGGACCACCCCAAAGAGCGGACACATGGAAATGATATTCCTGCTGTTTGGGACCCTATTAGAGCCCCCCCACCTCCAGCCCCACCCCCGCATGTCCTGCTGCAAAAACAGCTCCATGGGCCCCTCCAGTCACGTCAGCCCCCCCCCCACTCCAGAAATGGTAAGTGGCCTTTTATTTACACACTCACTTACACTCACTCACACTCACTTACACTAACTCACACTCACTTACACTAACTCACCCTCACTTACACAAACTCACCCTCACTTACACAAACTCACACTCACTTACACTAACTCACACTCACTTACACTAACTCACACTCACTTACACTCACACTCACTCACTTACACTAACTGCCCCTCACACTCACTCACACTCACTTACACTCACTCACCCACACGCACACTCACTTACACTCAATCACCCTCACTTACACTAACTCACACTCACTTACACTCACTCACCCTCACTTACCCTCACACACACAGTGGTTGTTATGACACAGGTACAAAATGGCTGCTCTGACCTTGCAGTTTTTTCAGCACCGCCACCTCCATTTTCAGCACTTGCTTCGGTTGCTGCGCAGATTCCACTTTCAGTGCAACATTTTCCCGTGTCAGCAGATCCATGGCCTCATAGATTTCCCCAAATCCTCCCCCACCGATCTTCTTCAGCTGCAAGGAAAATGCTTATTCACTACATGAGATATCAGCAACCCCCTCCCCCCAGTGTCTATATCAGCCCCGCCCACCCCAGTGTCTATATCAGCCCCCCCCACCCCAGTGTCTATATCAGTCCCACCCCCCAGTGTCTATATCAGCCCCGCCCACCCCAGTGTCTATTTTAGCCCCTCCCACCCCAGTGTCTATATCAGCCCCTCCCCCCACTGTCTATATCAGCCCCTCCCACCCCAGTGTCTATATCAGCCCCCACCCCAGTGTCTATATCAGCCCCCACCCCAGTGTCTATATCAGCCCCCACCCCAGTGTCTATATCAGCCCCCCACCCCAGTGTCTATATCAGCCCCGCCCACCCCAGTGTCTATATCTGCCCCACCCACCCCAGTGTCTATATCAGCCCCGCCCACCGCAGTGTCTATATCAGCCCCCCCACCCCAGTGTCTATATCAGTCCCGCCCACCCCAGTGTCTATATCAGCCCCGCCCACCCCAGTGTCTATATCAGCCCCGCCCACCCCAGTGTCTATATCAGCCCCGCCCACCCCAGTATCTATATCAGCCCCTCCCACCCCAATGTCTATATCAGCCCCGCCCACCCCAGTATCTATATCAGCCCCTCCCACCCCAGTGTCTATATCATTCCCGCCCACCCCAGTGTCTGTATCAGCCCCTCCCACCCCAGTGTCTGTATCAGCCCCGCCCACCCCAGTATCTATATCAGCCCCTCCCACCCCAGTCACTCACCACCTTCCATCGGTCCTTGACGACATAGCTGACTGGCAGGATGTCCACCTGCTCCGCCCCTCCGCTCATGTTTCCGTCGTCCTTGATGACAGCCGCTAAGCACTGCATGGGCCACCCCGAAAGGATGCGCCCCGCTCCAGATCTAATAGAAACATTGACCTGCAGAGAGAGAGGGAAAGGGAGAGAGTCAGATCAGCACCACAACACGGTTCTGCCATACTGCCCCCAGAACCCAGCAGTGAGTAGCAGCCCTTTCCCACACTAGGGCTCTCCTTTACTGCACCCAGAACCCAGCAGTGAGTAGCAGCCCTTTCCCACACTAGGGCTCTCCTTTACTGCACCCAGAACCCAGCAGTGAGTAGCAGCCCTTTCCCACACTAGGGCTCTCCTTTACTGCACCCAGAACCCAGCAGTGAATAGCAGCCCTTTCCCACACTAGGGCTCTCCTTTACTGCACCCAGAACCCAGCAGTGAGTAGCAGCCCTTTCCCACACTAGGGCTCTCCTTTACTGCACCCAGAACCCAGCAGTGAGTAGCAGCCCTTTCCCACACTAGGGCTCTCCTTTACTGCACCCAGAACCCAGCAGTGAGTAGCAGCCCTTTCCCACACTAGGGCTCTCCTTTACTGCACCCAGAACCCAGCAGTGAGTGGCAGCCCTTTCCCACACTAGGGCTCTCCTTTACTGCACCCAGAACCCAGCAGTGAGTAGCAGCCCTTTCCAACACTAGGGCTCTCCTTTACTGCACCCAGAACCCAGCAGTGAGTGGCAGCCCTTTCCCACACTAGGGCTCTCCTTTACTGCATCCAGAACCCAGCAGTGAGTAGCAGCCCTTTCCCACACTAGGGCTCTCCTTTACTGCATCCAGAACCCAGCAGTGAGTAGCAGCCCTTTCCCACACTAGGGCTCTCCTTTACTGCACCCAGAACCCAGCAGTGAGTAGCAGCCCTTTCCCACACTAGGGCTCTCCTTTACTGCACCCAGAACCCAGCAGTGAGTAGCAGCCCTTTCCCACACTAGGGCTCTCCTTTACTGCACCCAGAACCCAGCAGTGAGTGGCAGCCCTTTCCCACACTAGGGCTCTCCTTTACTGCACCCAGAACCCAGCAGTGAGTAGCAGCCCTTTCCCACACTAGGGCTCTCCTTTACTGCACCCAGAACCCAGCAGTGAGTGGCAGCCCTTTCCCACACTAGGGCTCTCCTTTACTGCACCCAGAACCCAGCAGTGAGTGGCAGCCCTTTCCCACACTAGGGCTCTCCTTTACTGCACCCAGAACCCAGCAGTGAGTGGCAGCCCTTTCCCACACTAGGGCTCTCCTTTACTGCACCCAGAACCCAGCAGTGAGTGGCAGCCCTTTCCCACACTAGGGCTCTCCTTTACTGCATCCAGAACCCCACAGGGAGTATCAGCTTTGTTCTACAGTAGAACTCTGGGCCCAGAACCACACAGAGAATACCAGCTTTGTTCTACATTAGAACTCTGGACCCAGAACCCACAGAGAGTACCAGCTGAGTGCCAGTCACTTAACAGCCCAGCCCACTATGTTAGGGATGCCCTTTTCAAGTATAACTGAACCCATGTAGTACCCTGTCAATCCCCTCATGAGTCAGATCCACAGTGCAGAGCAGGAAGGCCTGTGCCCCACATACAGTATGGCATGAGTACCCCAATAAGCCAGGAGGGGAAAGGTTCCTATATCCTGGATCCCCTGGTGGCAGTGTCTGGGCTCAGAGACAGTTGGTTCCTATAGCCTGGATCCCCTGGTGGCAGTGTCTGGGCTCAGAGACAGACGGTTCCTATATCCTGGATCCCCTGGTGGCAGTGTCTGGGCTCAGAGACAGACGGTTCCTATATCCTGGATCCCCTGGTGGCAGTGTCTGGGCTCAGAGACAGACGGTTCCTATATCCTGGATCCCCTGGTGGCAGTGTCTGGGCTCAGAGACAGACAATTCCTATATCCTGGATCCCCTGGTGGCAGTGTCTGGGCTCAGAGACAGTTGGTTCCTATATCCTGGATCCCCTGGTAGCAGTGTCTGGGCTCAGAGACAGACGGTTCCTATATCCTGGATCCCCTGGTGGCAGTGTCTGGGCTCAGAGACAGATGGTCCCTATAGCCTGGATCCCCTGGTGGCAGTGTCTGGGCTCAGAGACAGACGGTTCCTATATCCTGGATCCCCTGGTGGCAGTGTCTGGGCTCAGAGACAGACGGTTCCTATATCCTGGATCCCCTGGTGGCAGTGTCTGGGCTCAGAGACAGACAATTCCTATATCCTGGATCCCCTGGTGGCAGTGTCTGGGCTCAGAGACAGTTGGTTCCTATATCCTGGATCCCCTGGTGGCAGTGTCTGGGCTCAGAGACAGTCGGTTCCTATATCCTGGATCCCCTGGTGGCAGTGTCTGGGCTCAGAGACAGTTGGTTCCTATATCCTGAATCCCCTGGTGGCAGTGTCTGGGCTCAGAGACAGACGGTTCCTATATCCTGGATCCCCTGGTGGCAGTGTCTGGGCTCAGAGACAGACGGTTCCTATATCCTGGATCCCCTGGTGGCAGTGTCTGGGCTCAGAGACAGATGGTCCCTATAGCCTGGATCCCCTGGTGGCAGTGTCTGGGCTCAGAGACAGACGGTTCCTATATCCTGGATCCCCTGGTGGCAGTGTCTGGGCTCAGAGACAGACGGTTCCTATATCCTGGATCCCCTGGTGGCAGTGTCTGGGCTCAGAGACAGACAATTCCTATATCCTAGATCCCCTGGTGGCAGTGTCTGGGCTCAGAGACAGTTGGTTCCTATATCCTGGATCCCCTGGTAGCAGTGTCTGGGCTCAGAGACAGATGGTTCCTATATCCTGGATCCCCTGGTGGCAGTGTCTGGGCTCAGAGACAGTTGGTTCCTATATCCTGAATCCCCTGGTGGCAGTGTCTGGGCTCAGAGACAGACGGTTCCTATATCCTGGATCCCCTGGTGGCAGTGTCTGGGCTCAGAGACAGTTGGTTCCTATATCCTGGATCCCCTGGTGGCAGTGTCTGGGCTCAAAGACAGTTGGTTCCTATATCCTGGATCCCCTGGTGGCAGTGTCTGGGCTCAAAGACAGACGGTTCCTATATCCTGAATCCCCTGGTGGCAGTGTCTGGGCTCAGAGACAGAGACAGATGGTCCCTATATCCTGGATCCCCTGGTGGCAGTGTCTGGGCTCAGAGACAGACGGTTCCTATATCCTGGATCCCCTGGTGGCAGTGTCTGGGCTCAGAGACAGACGGTTCCTATATCCTGGATCCCCTGGTGGCAGTGTCTGGGCTCAGAGACAGACAGTTCCTATATCCTGGATCCCCTGGTGGCAGTGTCTGGGCTCAGAGACAGACGGTTCCTATATCCTGGATCCCCTGGTGGCAGTGTCTGGGCTCAGAGACAGATGGTTCCTATATCCTGGATCCCCTGGTGGCAGTGTCTGGGCTCAGAGACAGACAATTCCTATATCCTGGATCCCCTGGTGGCAGTGTCTGGGCTCAGAGACAGACGGTTCCTATATCCTGGATCCCCTGGTGGCAGTGTCTGGGCTCAGAGACAGACAATTCCTATATCCTGGATCCCCTGGTGGCAGTGTCTGGGCTCAGAGACAGACGGTTCCTATATCCTGGATCCCCTGGTGGCAGTGTCTGGGCTCAGAGACAGACAATTCCTATATCCTGGATCCCCTGGTGGCAGTGTCTGGGCTCAGAGACAGTTGGTTCCTATATCCTGGATCCCCTGGTGGCAGTGTCTGGGCTCAGAGACAGACGGTTCCTATATCCTGGATCCCCTGGTGGCAGTGTCTGGGCTCAGAGACAGACGGTTCCTATATCCTGGATCCCCTGGTGGCAGTGTCTGGGCTCAGAGACAGACAATTCCTATATCCTGGATCCCCTGGTGGCAGTGTCTGGGCTCAGAGACAGACAATTCCTATATCCTGGATCCCCTGGTGGCAGTGTCTGGGCTCAGAGACAGACAATTCCTATATCCTGGATCCCCTGGTGGCAGTGTCTGGGCTCAGAGACAGTTGGTTCCTATATCCTGAATCCCCTGGTGGCAGTGTCTGGGCTCAGAGACAGACGGTTCCTATATCCTGGATCCCCTGGTGGCAGTGTCTGGGCTCAGAGACAGTTGGTTCCTATATCCTGGATCCCCTGGTGGCAGTGTCTGGGCTCAGAGACAGTTGGTTCCTATATCCTGGATCCCCTGGTGGCAGTGTCTGGGCTCAGAGACAGTTGGTTCCTATATCCTGGATCCCCTGGTGGCAGTGTCTGGGCTCAGAGACAGTTGGTTCCTATATCCTGGATCCCCTGGTGGCAGTGTCTGGGCTCAGAGACAGTTGGTTCCTATAGCCTGGATCCCCTGGTGGCAGTGTCTGGGCTCAGAGACAGTTGGTTCCTATATCCTGGATCCCCTGGTGGCAGTGTCTGGGCTCAGAGACAGTTGGTTCCTATATCCTGGATCCCCTGGTGGCAGTGTCTGGGCTCAGAGACAGATGGTTCCTATATCCTGGATCCCCTGGTGGCAGTGTCTGGGCTCAGAGACAGTTGGTTCCTATATCCTGGATCCCCTGGTGGCAGTGTCTGGGCTCAGAGACAGTTGGTTCCTATATCCTGGATCCCCTGGTGGCAGTGTCTGGGCTCAGAGACAGATGGTTCCTATAGCCTGGATCCCCTGGTGGCAGTGTCTGGGCTCAGAGACAGTTGGTTCCTATATCCTGGATCCCCTGGTGGCAGTGTCTGGGCTCAGAGACAGTTGGTTCCTATATCCTGGATCCCCTGGTGGCAGTGTCTGGGCTCAGAGACAGATGGTTCCTATATCCTGGATCCCCTGGTGGCAGTGTCTGGGCTCAGAGACAGTTGGTTCCTATATCCTGGATCCCCTGGTGGCAGTGTCTGGGCTCAGAGACAGATGGTTCCTATATCCTGGATCCCCTGGTGGCAGTGTCTGGGCTCAGAGACAGATGGTTCCTATATCCTGGATCCCCTGGTGGCAGTGTCCGGGCTCAGAGACAGTTGGTTCCTATATCCTGGATCCCCTGGTGGCAGTGTCTGGGCTCAGAGACAGATGGTTCTTATATCCTGATTTGAGGGATCTGGGGGTAAGATACAGTATATGTGCAAAGAGGGGGTGTTGGGAACCATTAAACTGATTAGGGACCCCAGGAAACACACAGTGTAGGGGGCACAGATGTACCCGCCCGGGTAGGTTTCCTGGGTGTCGGCACGAGAGAGACCAGAGAGCATATAAATACCCCGGGGGGGTATGATAAGAAGAAGCCAAGGTAAGTGGCACCAACAGTTTCATGCACAAGAATAAACCAACTGCCCCCCCTTCCTTACTGTGCTCTTCTTGCCGTGGCTGGACTGGGGTGGGCAGGTATCCGGGGGCAACGGGGAGAAGAAGACAAGACAGATGAGGTGAAACACAGGAAAACACGGGACCAGCATGCACTTGTCATGCCCACACGGATGGCAGAGACACGAGCGACGGGCAGCACCCACCCCATATTGGGGGGGAATTGGCATCAGAGACGGACACCTGCCCCCAGGGGACTTCATTATCGGGGGCATTACCCTCCATTGACTCACTGGTGGGAGCTTCTCCCACTGAGTAACTCTGCTCCCCAATGGGTGGGGGTTTCTCTATAGGGGGCACTATCTCCCACTGAGTAACTCTGCTCCCCAATGGGTGGGGGTTTCTCTATAGGGGGCAGTATGTCCCACTGAGTAACTCTGCTCCCCAATGGGTGGGGGTTTCTCTATAGGGGGCACTATCTCCCACTGAGTAACTCTGCTCCCCAATGGGTGGGGGTTTCTCTATAGGGGGCAGTATGTCCCACTGAGTAACTCTGCTCCCCAATGGGTGGGGGTTTCTCTATAGGGGGCACTATCTCCCACTGAGTAACTCTGCTCCTCAATGGGTGGGGGTTTCTCTATAGGGGGCACTATCTCCCACTGAGTAACTCTGCTCCCCAATGGGTGGGGGTTTCTCTATAGGGGGCAGTATGTCCCACTGAGTAACTCTGCTCCCCAATGGGTGGGGGTTTCTCTATAGGGGGCACTATCTCCCACTGAGTAACTCTGCTCCCCAATGGGTGGGGGTTTCTCTATAAGGGGCACTATCTCCCACTGAGTAACTCTGCTCCCCAATGGGTGGGGGGAGTTTCTCTATAGGGGGCAGTATCTCCCACTGAGTAACTCTGCTCCCCAATGGGTGGGGGTATCTCTATAGGGGGCACTATCTCCCACTGAGTAACTCTGCTCCCCAATGGGTGGGGGTTTCTCTATAGGGGGCAGTATGTCCCACTGAGTAACTCTGCTCCCCAATGGGTGGGGGTTTCTCTATAGGGGGCACTATCTCCCACTGAGTAACTCTGCTCCCCAATGGGTGGGGGTTTCTCTATAGGGGGCACTATCTCCCACTGAGTAACTCTGCTCCCCAATGGGTGGGGGTTTCTCTATAGGGGGCACTATCTCCCACTGAGTAACTCTGCTCCCCAATGGGTGGGGGTTTCTCTATAGGGGGCAGTATGTCCCACTGAGTAACTCTGCTCCCCAATGGGTGGGGGTTTCTCTATAGGGGGCACTATCTCCCACTGAGTAACTCTGCTCCCCAATGGGTGGGGGTTTCTCTATAGGGGGCAGTATGTCCCACTGAGTAACTCTGCTCCCCAATGGGTGGGGGTTTCTCTATAGGGGGCACTATCTCCCACTGAGTAACTCTGCTCCCCAATGGGTGGGGGTTTCTCTATAGGGGGCACTATCTCCCACTGAGTAACTCTGCTCCCCAATGGGTGGGGGGAGTTTCTCTATAAGGGGCACTATCTCCCACTGAGTAACTCTGCTCCCCAATGGGTGGGGGTTTCTCTATAGGGGGCAGTATGTCCCACTGAGTAACTCTGCTCCCCAATGGGTGGGGGTTTCTCTATAGGGGGCACTATCTCCCACTGAGTAACTCTGCTCCCCAATGGGTGGGGGTTTCTCTATAGGGGGCACTATCTCCCACTGAGTAACTCTGCTCCCCAATGGGTGGGGGTTTCTCTATAGGGGGCACTATCTCCCACTGAGTAACTCTGCTCCCCAATGGGTGGGGGTTTCTCTATAGGGGGCAGTATGTCCCACTGAGTAACTCTGCTCCCCAATGGGTGGGGGTTTCTCTATAGGGGGCACTATCTCCCACTGAGTAACTCTGCTCCCCAATGGGTGGGGGTTTCTCTATAGGGGGCAGTATGTCCCACTGAGTAACTCTGCTCCCCAATGGGTGGGGGTTTCTCTATAGGGGGCAGTATGTCCCACTGAGTAACTCTGCTCCCCAATGGGTGGGGGTTTCTCTATAGGGGGCACTATCTCCCACTGAGTAACTCTGCTCCCCAATGGGTGGGGGTTTCTCTATAGGGGGCAGTATGTCCCACTGAGTAACTCTGCTCCCCAATGGGTGGGGGTTTCTCTATAGGGGGCAGTATGTCCCACTGAGTAACTCTGCTCCCCAATGGGTGGGGGTTTCTCTATAGGGGGCACTATCTCCCACTGAGTAACTCTGCTCCTCAATGGGTGGGGGTTTCTCTATAGGGGGCACTATCTCCCACTGAGTAACTCTGCTCCCCAATGGGTGGGGGTTTCTCTATAGGGGGCACTATCTCCCACTGAGTAACTCTGCTCCCCAATGGGTGGGGGTTTCTCTATAGGGGGCACTATCTCCCACTGAGTAACTCTGCTCCCAATGGGTGGGGGTTTCTCTATAGGGGGCACTATCTCCCACTGAGTAACTCTGCTCCCCAATGGGTGGGGGGAGTTTCTCTATAAGGGGCACTATCTCCCACTGAGTAACTCTGCTCCCCAATGGGTGGGGGTTTCTCTATAGGGGGCAGTATGTCCCACTGAGTAACTCTGCTCCCCAATGGGTGGGGGTTTCTCTATAGGGGGCACTATCTCCCACTGAGTAACTCTGCTCCCCAATGGGTGGGGGTTTCTCTATAGGGGGCAGTATGTCCCACTGAGTAACTCTGCTCCCCAATGGGGGGGGGGGTTTCTCTATAGGGGCACTATCTCCCACTGAGTAACTCTGCTCCCCAATGGGTGGGGGTTTCTCTATAGGGGGCAGTATCTCCCACTGAGTAACTCTGCTCCCCAATGGGTGGGGGTTTCTCTATAGGGGGCAGTATGTCCCACTGAGTAACTCTGCTCCCCAATGGGTGGGGGTTTCTCTATAGGGGGCAGTATCTCCCACTGAGTAACTCTGCTCCCCAATGGGTGGGGGTTTCTCTATAGGGGGCAGTATGTCCCACTGAGTAACTCTGCTCCCCAATGGGTGGGGGTTTCTCTATAGGGGGCACTATCTCCCACTGAGTAACTCTGCTCCCCAATGGGTGGGGGGAGTTTCTCTATAAGGGGCACTATCTCCCACTGAGTAACTCTGCTCCCCAATGGGTGGGGGTTTCTCTATAGGGGGCACTATCTCCCACTGAGTAACTCTGCTCCCCAATGGGTGGGGGTTTCTCTATAGGGGGCACTATCTCCCACTGAGTAACTCTGCTCCCCAATGGGTGGGGGTTTCTCTATAGGGGGCAGTATGTCCCACTGAGTAACTCTGCTCCCCAATGGGTGGGGGGTTTCTCTATAGGGGGCACTATCTCCCACTGAGTAACTCTGCTCCCCAATGGGTGGGGGTTTCTCTATAGGGGGCAGTATGTCCCACTGAGTAACTCTGCTCCCCAATGGGTGGGGGTTTCTCTATAGGGGGCACTATCTCCCACTGAGTAACTCTGCTCCCCAATGGGTGGGGGTTTCTCTATAGGGGGCACTATCTCCCACTGAGTAACTCTGCTCCCCAATGGGTGGGGGTTTCTCTATAGGGGGCACTATCTCCCACTGAGTAACTCTGCTCCCCAATGGGTGGGGGTTTCTCTATAGGGGGCACTATCTCCCACTGAGTAACTCTGCTCCCCAATGGGTGGGGGTTTCTCTATAGGGGGCACTATCTCCCACTGAGTAACTCTGCTCCCCAATGGGTGGGGGTTTCTCTATAGGGGGCACTATCTCCCACTGAGTAACTCTGCTCCCCAATGGGTGGGGGTTTCTCTATAGGGGGCACTATCTCCCACTGAGTAACTCTGCTCCCCAATGGGTGGGGGTTTCTCTATAGGGGGCAGTAATGTCCCACTGAGTAACTCTGCTCCCCAATGGGTGGGGGTTTCTCTATAGGGGGCAGTATGTCCCACTGAGTAACTCTGCTCCCCAATGGGTGGGGGTTTCTCTATAGGGGGCACTATCTCCCACTGAGTAACTCTGCTCCCCAATGGGTGGGGGTTTCTCTATAGGGGGCAGTATGTCCCACTGAGTAACTCTGCTCCCCAATGGGTGGGGGTTTCTCTATAGGGGGCACTATCTCCCACTGAGTAACTCTGCTCCCCAATGGGTGGGGGTTTCTCTATAGGGGGCAGTATGTCCCACTGAGTAACTCTGCTCCCCAATGGGGGGGGGTTTCTCTATAGGGGGCAGTATGTCCCACTGAGTAACTCTGCTCCCCAATGGGTGGGGGTTTCTCTATAGGGGGCAGTATCTCCCACTGAGTAACTCTGCTCCCCAATGGGTGGGGGTTTCTCTATAGGGGGCAGTATCTCCCACTGAGTAACTCTGCTCCCCAATGGGTGGGGGTTTCTCTATAGGGGCAGTATGTCCCACTGAGTAACTCTGCTCCCCAATGGGTGGGGGTTTCTCTATAGGGGGCAGTATGTCCCACTGAGTAACTCTGCTCCCCAATGGGGGGGGGTTTCTCTATAGGGGGCAGTATGTCCCACTGAGTAACTCTGCTCCCCAATGGGTGGGGGTTTCTCTATAGGGGGCAGTATCTCCCACTGAGTAACTCTGCTCCCCAATGGGTGGGGGTTTCTCTATAGGGGGCAGTATGTCCCACTGAGTAACTCTGCTCCCCAATGGGGGGGGGGGTTTCTCTATAGGGGGCAGTATGTCCCACTGAGTAACTCTGCTCCCCAATGGGTGGGGGTTTCTCTATAGGGGGCACTATCTCCCACTGAGTAACTCTGCTCCCCAATGGGTGGGGGGTTTCTCTATAGGGGGCACTATCTCCCACTGAGTAACTCTGCTCCCCAATGGGTGGGGGTTTCTCTATAGGGGGCACTATCTCCCACTGAGTAACTCTGCTCCCCAATGGGTGGGGGTTTCTCTATAGGGGGCACTATCTCCCACTGAGTAACTCTGCTCCCCAGTGGGTGGGGGCTTCTCTGTGGGGGTGGGGGGTACTTGTCGCTTGTGTGCCTGATGGAGTGACAGTCGTGCATGCAAAGGCGCAAGTTTTTCCCCCCATGCGCCCCCCTATATTGGGGGGGTCGGTGCATCACAGCGCATTTGCCCAAGTGCCCCCTAGGGTGCCAGAAATGAGCCGACCCCCAGAGATACGGTACAAGCCAGGCAAGGGGGGAGCCGCTCGGGGGCGAGTGAGACCCCTGTACATTACATACCCAGCCTGGGAATGAAGTGACGCAGCATATTTATATATATATATACCCCAAATACCCCCCATAGGCCACGTGTGCATATTCCTGTTCATCACAATTGCACTTTTTAGTTTAATAAGACTACCCCCCCATATGACCCCCCCCTATTTCTACATACCCCTTCCCCCCAACATACCTTTCCCTATACCTACATGTAACAAATATACCCCTCCCTACATACCCCTTCCCCCCAACATACCCTTCCCTATACCTACATGTAACAAATACCCCCCTCCCTACATACCCCTTCCCCCCAACATACCCTTCCCTATACCTACATGTACCCAATATACCCCTCCCTACATACCCCTTCCCCCCAACATACCCTTCCCTATACCTACATGTACCCAATATACCCCTCCCTACATACCCCTTCCCCCCAACATACCCTTCCCTATACCTACATGTACCCAATATACCCTCCCTACATACCCCTTCCCCCAACATACCCTTCCCTATACCTACATGTAACAAATACCCCCCTCCCTACATACGCCTTCCCCCAACATACCCTTCCCTATACCTACAATGTACCCAATATACCCCTCCCCCCCAACATACCCTTCCCTATACCTACATGTAACAAATATACCCCTCCCTACATACCCCTTCCCCCCAACATACCCTTCCCTATACCTACATGTAACAAATACCCCCCTCCCTACATACCCCTTCCCCCCAACATACCCCTCCCTATACCTACATGTAACAAATATACCCCTCCCTACATACCCCTTCCCCCCAACATACCCTTCCCTATACCTACATGTATCCAATACACCTCTCGTACCAATATACCATAAAGGATAAGGGCCTGTGTAATTATACTCCAGCGAGTAACCCTACTCAGTACTGGGTGACTTTTCCAGTATAAGGGGCTACACCCCAGTAAGTGAGGCTGCTCTCCAGTTTGTAAGGGTTCTGCTATGGGGCCATTATCCTCCAGTGAGTAACTCTGCTCCCATGTAGGTGAGTGTTATAGGGGGGCCTAATACCCAGAACACTATCCTTTAGCCCCGAAGAGGTGTTGGCACATAGGGGGCATTATCCTCCAGAAACAAACTCTGCCCCCCAATGCGCAGGGTGAGAATTAAGCACATGCCTGGGGCACAGTTTCGGGGACCACAACAAAGTGGGAGGGATCAGCAGGGGGAGGAGCTAGGAGCAGGGAGCCTGGGTGTAGGCCGAAGGGGGGGAAGGTTGAGGGTTGGTTGACGAGACCAAGTGGGAGTTTGTGTTGGGGACAGAGAGGGGGTCACTGGCCCAAGTGGGAGTTTGTGTTGGGGACAGAGAGGGGGTCACTGGCCCAAGTGGGAGTTTGTGTTGGGGACAGAGAGGGGGTCACTGGGCCAAGTGGTTCTTGGGTGACAATATTCTTGGCCTGGCTCCGCCCATTCGCAGGCGTTTCTTTATGGGGCCACTATCTTCTCGTATTCCTAAAATGGACCCCACCCACCAACATACCCAGCTCTACCTGCTGCCCATGTAACCCCTTCTCCATTACTATTTGCCCTCCATACAAGCCCCAGTTACCCCCACGCACCTTGGGCCAACGGGTCAGTGTACTGGGGCTCAGCATGCACTGGGCTGCCCGGGCATCTTGTGGGTATCAGAGACGATGCAAGATGCCAAACATGCCGGACGGTACCCGCTTCTCACCATTTTGCTACAGTTCCGGGAGCCTGAAGCCCTTACGGGAGGGGGTGAGTTCAGCTAAGAGCCTGCGGACAAGAACGAGGAGGGTTTCACCAGTTACCCAAGCACCAAGGGGCCCCCATTGGCTCAGAGCCCAGTGCTCCATATGGCTCAACCCAAGTGGAGCTCCCTATGGGGTGGAGCCAAACAACAAACTCAGCACTTGGCTGTACAAATACCCCATAATACCCCTTATAAACCCCCTTACTCATGCGTCCGGAGTGCAAGGAGGGTCTAGGACCCCAGAAATGCCCTGAGGGTGACAGAACGTTGACCAGCTGAAATCTGGCCTTCCCATTGGCTGCTCAGGCTCAGTATCCGCAGGATGAGGGCACCAAGTGATGCCCAGCAATGTGCCCACCGACGTACCCTACAGGCTTTACCAAGGAGCAACTTACTGACCTACTGTAGGTCATTAGGGAAGTACCGTTATGGGTTTCATAGGGTTAAACGTGGGTCTGGAACAGGGCACGATGGACACTAATGATGGCATATCAGTGGGTGGCATTGGAAGGGGCACTGCCAAGGGAAGAGAGTAGAGACAGGCAGGAACTGGAGGGTACAGGAACAAACTTGGGCAAAACCTACAGAGACACCAGTCATCTCCTTATGGGCCTGAGAACAGGGAGAAGGTTCTGGTCCAAGTGATACCCAGAGCTTTCCGCAAGCCCAATGGCCGACTATCAATGCCACGAGGGGATAGAGATTGGCTATAGGGCTCCCCAAGATCATATACTGGGGCTCTGTACCCAACAATGGGCAGAGGTGCCTCCTCTACAGAGACTTATGGGTAATTACTTACCCCCCCATGGCCCAGATAAATACAGACTGGGAGCTCCTTACTTCCAATAAGAAGCCTGGGAATCGTCAGTAGAACTGCTACATGTACAGCCAAGTCCAACCCCAGGGCAAACTCCCAAAAGGGCAAACTCCCAAAAGGGAAAAACCAAAGAGTATGAAGGGGGGAGCTAGAAAAGAGGCCTTACTGAGACTGATAAGTGATAAGGATCTCTAGGAGCCCCCCAACCTTCCCACTAAGGGCTCCCCACTGGAACGCCAGGCCAGTGAAAGGGTTGGGGGGCTACAGGGCCCTATTGGGAGTCTGGGGGAAAGGCAGGAATGAGGCAACTGAAAGAGTTAATATCAGTAGAAAACGGTTCAAGTTCAACCCCCCCACAGTATCCCCCCCCCCCCCAAATCACTGACCCCCTTTAGGGAAACAAACTTGCCAACTGAGCACCTCTCCCTCTGTAAACAGATAAACATACAGTGGCTTGCAAAAGTATTCAGCCCCCTTGAACTTTCCCACATTTTGTCACATTACAGCCACAAACATGAATCAATTTTATTGGAATTCCCCGGGAAAGCCCAATACAAAGTGGGGTACACGGGAAAGCCCAATACAAAGTGGGGTACACGGGAGAGACCAATACAAAGTGGGGTACACGGGAAAGCCCAAAAAGTGGGGTACACGGGAAAGCCCAATACAAAGTGGGGTACACGTGAGAAGTGGAAGGAAAATCATACATGATTCCAAACATTTGTTACAAATAAATAAGTGCAAAGTGGGGTGTGCGTAATTATTCAGCCCCCTTGGGTCTGAGTGCAGTCAGTTGCCCATAGACATTGCCTGATGAGTGCTAATGACTAAATAGAGTGCCCCTGTGTGTAATCTAATGTCAGTACAAATACAGCTGCTCTGTGACGGCCTCAGAGGTTGCTAAGGGAATATTGGGAGCAACAACACCATGAAGCCCAAAGAACCCACCAGACAGGTCAGGGATAAAGTTATTGAGAAATATAAAGCAGGCTTAGGCTACAAACAGATTCCCAAAGCCTTGAACCTCCCACGGAGCCCTGTTCCACCGATCATTCAGAAATGGCAGGAGTATGGCACAACTGTAACCCTACCCAGGCACGGCCGTCCCCCTAAACTCACAGGCCCAACAAGCGCTGATCAGAAATGCAGCCAAGGGGCCCATGGTGACTCTGGGGGGGCTGCAGGGATCTACAGCTCAGGGGGGGGAATCTGTCCATAGGCAACTATTAGTCGGGCACTGCACAAAGTTGGCCTTTATGGGAGAGGGGCAAGAAGAAAGCCATTGTTACCAGAAAACCATAAGAAGTCCCGTTTGCAGTTTGCCACAAGCCATGTGGGGGGGGGCAGCAAACATGTGGGAGAAGGGGCTCTGGTCAGATGAGACCAAAATGGAACTTTTTGGCCAAAATGCAAAACTCTATGTGTGGCGGAAACTAACCCTGCACATCCCTCTGACCCCCCCATCCCCACTGTCACATATGGGGGGGCAGCATCATGCTCTGGGGGGGCTTCAGCAGGGACAGGGAAGCTGCTCAGAGTTGATGGGAAGATGGATGGAGCCAAATACAGGGCAATCTTGGAAGAAAACCTCTTGGAGTCTGCAAAAGACTTGAGACTGGGGCGGAGGTTCCCTTCCAGCAGGGCAACCACCCTAAACATAAAGCCAGGGCAACAATGGGTTAAACCCAAACATATCCATGTGTTAGACTGGCCCAATCACAGCCCAGATCTAAATCCAATGGGGAATCTGTGGCAAGATCTGAAACTGCTGTTCCCAAAGGCTGACCATCTAATCTGACTGAGCTGGAGCTGTTTTGCAAAGAAGAATGGGCAAGGATTTCAGTCTGTAGGTGGGCAAAGCGGGTAGAGACATACCCTAAAGCCTGGCAGCTGGAACTGCAGCAAAAGGGGGTTCTACAGAGTATTGGGGGGCTGAATAATTACGCACACCCCACTTTGCACTTATTTATTTGTAAAAAATGTTTGGAATCATGTATGATTTTCCTTCCACTTCTCACGTGTACCCCACTTTGTATTGGGCTTTCCCGTGTACCCCACTTTGTATTGGGCTTTCCCGTGTACCCCACTTTGTATTGGGCTTTCCCGTGTACCCCACTTTGTATTGGGCTTTCCCATGTACCCCACTTTGTATTGGTCTCTCCCGTGTACCCCACTTTGTATTGGTCTTTCCCGTGTACCCCACTTTGTATTGGGCTTTCACGTGGAATTCCAATAAAATGGATTCCTGTTTGTGGCTGTAATGTGACAAAATGTGGGAAAGTTCAAGGGGGCTGAATACTTTTGCAAGCCACTGTATGAATATATTTGGGGGGGGGGTGCCAAATTTAGGGTTCTGCGTGTTTCACCCCCAATATACAGTGGAACCTGCACTTCGCTCTATTGGCCAATAAGCAGCACAACGAGGCCAATCACATACAGGGAAGCTCCCCTCTATACAAACTGCTAGTGGGTCACACAGGGACCTGTTCTGGGAAACCTACCAACTGGGTCCCACTATGTCCTTTATTTATATGAGCAGCAATCTGCCCATCTGGGTCACTGACCCCGGCAACCAACAGACTCCTGTAATAAGTCACATTGCCAATGTTAACCCTTTAATTGAACTAGTAACCTTCATAATACCCAGTATGTGCCCAATACCCAGTATGTGCCCAATACCCAGTATGTGCCCAATACCCAGTACTTACTCAATACCCAGTATGTACCCAATACCCAGTATGTACCCAATACCCAGTATGTACCCAATACCCAGTATGTACCCAATACCCAATACGTACCCAATACCAAGTATGTACCCAATACCCAGTATGTACCCAATACCCAGTATGTACCCAATACCCAGTATGTGCCCAATACCCAGCATGTGCCCAATACCCAGCATGTGCCCAATACCCAGCATGTACCCAATACCCAGTATGTACCCAATACCCAGTATGTACCCAATACCCAGTATGTGCCCAATACCCAGTATGTACCCAATACCCAGTATGTACCCAATACCCAGTACAGTTACCCAGGGCACAAATAAGCACTCACCCCAAATCCCCCCTTAACTGGCCTTCAGGCTGGGCCCCCTTAGCCCATAACAGGGTTACAGATATATAGAAACATTGGGGTAACAGTCACCCCGCTATAGTTCAGGGGTACCCAGGGCACAAATAAGCACTCACCCCAAATCCCCCCCTAACTGGCCTTCAGGCTGGGCCCCCTTAGCCATAACAAGGTTACCAGATATATAGAAACATTGGGGGAACAGTCACCCCTGCTTAAGTTCCAGGGGGTACCCAGGGGCACAAATAAGCACTCACCCCAAATCCCCCCCTAACTGGCCTTCAGGCTGGCCCCCTTAGCCCATAACAAAGTTACAGATATATTAGAAAACATTGGGGTAACAGTCACCCCGCTATAGTTCCAGGGGTACCCAGGGCACAAATAAGCACTCACCCCAAATCCCCCCCTAACTGGCCTTCAGGCTGGGCCCCCTTAGCCCATAACAAGGTTACAGATATATAGAAACATTGGGGTAACAGTCACCCCGCTATAGTTCCAGGGGTACCCAGGGCACAAATAAGCACTCACCCCAAATCCCCCCCTAACTGGCCTTCAGGCTGGGCCCCCTTAGCCCATAACAAGGTTACAGATATATAGAAACATTGGGGCTATAGTTCCAGGGGTACCCAGGGCACAAATAAGCACTCACCCCAAATCCCCCCCTAACTGGCCTTCAGGCTGGGCCCCCTTAGCCCATAACAAGGTTACAGATATATAGAAACATTGGGGTAACAGTCACCCCGCTATAGTTCAGGCAGACAATAACAGACCAGCAGACTGGACCTACAGGTACTTAAACCCATTCAGTACAGAACCCAAGGTACCAGGACAGTGGGACAGAATTATCACAAACAGTTTATATTTATTGGCCAGAACCAGCAGTTCAGATACCAGTGCAGGCAGCAGCAGATACAATACCCCAATAGTAGTAGCCAATGGGAAGAACCCCCAGCAGTACCAGGGGGGATACCCCTACAGACTGGTGCCAGGGGGTCAGGGAATGCCCCAGGGGTAGGACACACAATGCCCCAGCAGTACCAGGGGGGATACCCCTACAGACTGGTGCCAGGAGGGCAGGGAATGCCCCAGGGGTAGGACACACAATGCCCCAGCAGTACCAGGGGGGATACCCCTACAGACTGGTGCCAGGAGGGCAGGGAATGCCCCAGGGGTAGGACACACAATGCCCCAGCAGTACCAGGGGGGATACCCCTACAGACATGGTGCCAGGAGGGCAGGGAATGCCCCAGGGGTAGGACACACAATGCCCCAGCAGTACCAGGGGGAATACCCCTACAGACTGGTGCCAGGGGGGCAGGGAATGCCCCAGGGGTAGGACACACAATGCCCCAGCAGTACCAGGGGGGATACCCCTACAGACTGGTGCAGGAGGGCAGGGAATGCCCCAGGGGTAGGACACACAATGCCCCAGCAGTACCAGGGGGGATACCCCTACAGACTGGTG
Organism: Xenopus tropicalis; assembly: GCF_000004195.4. NCBI lineage: Eukaryota > Metazoa > Chordata > Amphibia > Anura > Pipidae > Xenopus > Xenopus tropicalis. The sequence continues at coordinate 871,187 of NC_030681.2, forward strand.
CCAGGAGGGCAGGGAATGCCCCAGGGGTAGGACACACAATGCCCCAGCAGTACCAGGGGGGATACCCCTACAGACTGGTGCCAGGAGGGCAGGGAATGCCCCAGGGGTAGGACACACAATGCCCCAGCAGTACCAGGGGGGATACCCCTACAGACTGGTGCCAGGAGGGCAGGGAATGCCCCAGGGGTAGGACACACAATGCCCCAGCAGTACCAGGGGGGATACCCCTACAGACTGGTGCCAGGAGGGCAGGGAATGCCCCAGGGGTAGGACACACAATGCCCCAGCAGTACCAGGGGGGATACCCCTACAGACTGGTGCCAGGAGGGCAGGGAATGCCCCAGGGGTAGGACACACAATGCCCCAGCAGTACCAGGGGGGATACCCCTACAGACTGGTGCCAAGGGGGGCAGGGAATGCCCCAGGGGTAGGACACACAATGCCCCAGCAGTACCAGGGGGGATACCCTACAGACTGGTGGCCAGGAGGGCAGGGAATGCCCCCAGGGGTAGGACACACAATGCCCCAGCAGTACCAGGGGGGATACCCCTACAGACTGGTGCCAGGAGGGCAGGGAATGCCCCAGGGGTAGGACACACAATGCCCCAGCAGTACCAGGGGGGGATACCCCTACAGACTGGTGCCAGGAGGGCAGGGAATGCCCCAGGGGTAGGACACACAATGCCCCAGCAGTACCAGGGGGGATACCCCTACAGACATGGTGCCAGGGGGCAGGGAATGCCCCAGGGGTAGGACACACAATGCCCCAGCAGTACCAGGGGGGATACCCCTACAGACTGGTGGCCAGGAGGGCAGGGATGCCCCAGGGGTAGGACACACAATGCCCCAGCAGTACCAGGGGGGATACCCCTACAGACTGGTGCCAGGAGGGCAGGGAATGCCCCAGGGGTAGGACACACAATGCCCCAGCAGTACCAGGGGGGATACCCTACAGACTGGTGCCAGGAGGGCAGGGAATGCCCAGGGGTAGGACACACAATGCCCCAGCAGTACCAGGGGGGATACCCCTACAGACTGGTGCCAGGGGGGCAGGGAATGCCCCAGGGGTAGGACACACAATGCCCCAGCAGTACCAGGGGGATACCCCTACAGACTGGTGCCAGGGGGGCAGGGAATGCCCCAGGGGTAGGACACACAATGCCCCAGCAGTACCAGGGGGAATACCCCTACAGACTGGTGCCAGGGGGGCAGTTGGCAGGGAATGCCCCAGGGGTAGAACACACAATGCCCCAGCAGTACCAGGGGGGATACCCCTACAGACTGGTGCCAGGGGGGCAGGGAATGCCCCAGGGGTAGGACACACAATGCCCCAGCAGTACCAGGGGGGATACCCCTACAGACTGGTGCCAGGAGGGCAGGGAATGCCCCAGGGGTAGGACACACAATGCCCCAGCAGTACCAGGGGGGATACCCCTACAGACTGGTGCCAGGGGGGCAGGGAATGCCCCAGGGGTAGGACACACAATGCCCCAGCAGTACCAGGGGGGATACCCCTACAGACTGGTGCCAGGAGGGCAGGGAATGCCCCAGGGGTAGGACACACAATGCCCCAGCAGTACAGACGGTATCAGTATCACACACAGAGCAGCCCCATCAGCCCCAGACAGTTAATGCCCCCCAGTAGCAATATGGTACCCTCCATCCTCCCATCAGCCCCATTCCCCCCCATGATGCCAGTTGGTACCCTCCATCCTCCCCACTCCCCCCATGATGCCAGTTGGTACCCTCCATCCTCCCCATTCCCCCCCATGATGCCAGTTGGTACCCTCCATCCTCCCCACTCCCCCCATGATGCCAGTTGGTACCCTCCATCCTCCCCATTCCCCCCATGATGCCAGTTGGTACCCTCCATCCTCCCCATTCCCCCCATGATGCCAGTTGGTACCCTCCACCCTCCCCATTCCCCCCATGATGCCAGTTGGTACCTCCCGTTTCTCACCGCGGTTCCCGGCTGGGGTTCATGCTCCCCGGGGCAGTCGGTAGGGGGAGGAGCCGCTGATAGTGTCCGGGCGCGCCCCTCACTCCCTCCCGCCGGTCCCGCTGCTGCGGATTCTCCCACAATGCCCTGCGCGCTGCCTCTGCACTGACGTCACGACCCCACCCACCGAATCGCGCAGCGCCACGCCCACCTCTGTCGCTCGTCGAACAAAACACTCCCACCTGGATACGCCCCGCCTCTTCCCCGCCCATCGGCCTTTAGTTCTACCTCTGTGGGGGCGGGGCCTCCCGGTGTTCGGAGCTGAGTATCAGTCTGTGAGGCTTCTTTCCCATCATCCCCTGCCAGGCCCTGGGGCGGGGCTAGTGGGTATCTCTGTGCCAGAGTGGGTGGGTCTCTCCCTACTGGGGTGGGGCTAGTGGGTATCTCTGGGCCCAGAGTGGGTGGGTCTCTCCCTACTGGGGCGGGGCTAGTGGGTATCTCTGTGCCAGAGTGGGTGGGTCTCTCCCTACTGGGGCGGGGCTAGTGGGTATCTCTGTGCCCAGAGTGGGTGGGTCTCTCCCTACTGGGGCGGGGCTAGTGGGTATCTCTGTGCCAGAGTGGGTGGGTCTCTCCCTACTGGGGCGGGGCTAGTGGGGTATCTCTGTGCCAGAGTGGGTGGGTCTCCCTACTGGGGTGGGGCTAGTGGGTATCTCTGTGCCAGAGTGGGTGGGTCTCTCCCTACTGGGGCGGGGCTAGTGGGTATCTCTGTGCCAGAAGTGGGTGGGTCTCTCCTTACTGGGGCGGGGCTAGTGGGTATCTCTGTGCCAGAGTGGGTGGGTCTCTCCCTACTGGGGCGGGGCTAGTGGGTATCTCTGTGCCAGAGTGGGTGGGTCTCTCCCTACTGGGGCGGGGCTAGTGGGTATCTCTGTGCCAGAGTGGGTGGGTCTCTCCCTACTGGGGCGGGACTAGTGGGTATCTCTGTGCCAGAGTGGGTGGGGTCTCTCCTACTGGGGCGGGCTAGTGGGTATCTCTGTGCCAGAGTGGGTCGGTCTCTCCTACTGGGCGGGGCTAGTGGGTATCTCTGTGCCAGAGTGGGTGGGTCTCTCTCCCTACTGGGCGCGGGGCTAGTGGGTATCTCTGTGCCAGAGTGGGTGGGTCTCTCCCTACTGGGGCGGGGCTTAGTGGTATCTCTGTGCCCAGAGTGGGTGGGTCTCTCCTACTGGGGCGGGGCTAGTGGGTATCTCTGTGCCAGAGTGGGTCGGTCTCTCCCTACTGGGGTGGGGCTAGTGGGTATCTCTGTGCCAGAGTGGGTGGGTTCTCTCCTACTGGGGTGGGGCTAGTGGGTATCTCTGTGCCAGAGTGGGTGGTCTCTCCCTAACTGGGGCGGGGCTAGTGGGTATCTCTGTGCCCAGAGTGGGTGGGTCTCTCCCTACTGGGCGGGGCTAGTGGGTATCTCTGTGCCAGAGTGGGTGGGTCTCTCCCTACTGGGGTGGGGCTAGTGGGTATCTCTGTGCCAGAGTGGGTGGGTTCTCCCTACTTGGGCGGGGCTAGTGGGTATCTCTGTGCCAGAGTGGGGTGGGTCTCTCCTACTGGGGTGGGGCTAGTGGGTATCTCTGTGCCAGAGTGGGTGGGTCTCTCCCTACTGGGGCGGGGCTAGTGGGTATCTCTGTCCCAGAGTGGTGGGTCTCTCCCTACTGGGGCGGGGCTAGTGGGTATCTCTGTGCCAGAGTGGGTGGGTCTCTCCCTACTGGGGTGGGGCTAGTGGGTATCTCTGTGCCAGAGTGGGTGGGTCTCTCCCTACTGGGGCGGGGCTAGTGGGTATCTCTGTGCCAGAGTGGGTGGGTCTCTCCCTACTGGGGCGGGCTAGTGGGTATCTCTGGGCCAGAGTGGGTGGGTCTCTCCCTACTGGGCGGGGCTAGTGGGTATCTCTGTGCCAGAGTGGGTGGGTTCTCTCCCTACTGGGGCGGGGCTAGTGGGTATCTCTGTGCCAGAGTGGGTGGGTATCTCTCCCTACTGGGGTGGGGCTAGTGGTATCTCTGTGCCAGAGTGGGTGGGTCTCTCCCTACTGGGGTGGGGCTAGTGGTATCTCTGTGCCCAGAGTGGGTGGGTCTCTCCCTACTGGGGTGGGGCTAGTGGGTATCTCTGTGCCAGAGTGGGTGGGTCTCTCCCTACTGGGGCGGGGCTAGTGGGTATCTCTGTGCCAGAGTGGGTGGGTCTCTCCCTACTGGGGCGGGGCTAGTGGGTATCTCTGTGCCAGAGTGGGTGGGTCTCTCCCTACTGGGGCGGGGCTAGTGGGTATCTCTGTGCCCAGAGTGGGTGGTCTCTCCCTACTGGGGCAGGGCTAGTGGGTATCTCTGTGCCAGAGTGGGTGGGTCTCTCCCTACTGGGGCGGGCTAGTGGGTATCTCTGTGCCAGAGTGGGTGGGTCTCTCCCTACTGGGGCGGGGCTAGTGGGTATCTCTGTGCCAGAGTGGGTGGGTCTCTCCCTACTGGGCGGGGCTAGTGGTATCTCTGTGCCAGAGTGGTGGGTCTCTCCCCTGGCGGGGCTAGTGGGTATCTCTGTGCCCAGAGTGGGTGGGTCTCTCCCTACTGGGGCGGGGCTAGTGGGTATCTCTGTGCCAGAGTGGGTGGGTCTCTCCCTACTGGGGCGGGGCTAGTGGGTATCTCTGTGCCAGAGTGGGTGGGTCTCTCCCTACTGGGGCGGGGCTAGTGGGTATCTCTGTGCCAGAGTGGGTGGGTCTCTCCCTACTGGGGCGGGGCTAGTGGGTATCTCTGTGCCAGAGTGGGTGGGTCTCTCCCTACTGGGTGGGCTAGTGTGGTATCTCTGTGCCAGAGTGGGTGGGTCTCTCCTACTGGGCGGGGCTAGTGGGTATCTCTGTGCCCAGAGTGGGTGGGTCTCTCCCTACTGGGCGGGGCTAGTGGGTATCTCTGTGCCAGAGTGGGTGGGTCTCTCCCTACTGGGGCGGGCTAGTGGGTATCTCTGTGCCAGAGTGGGTGGGTCTCTCCCTACTGGGCGGGGCTAGTGGGTATCTCTGTGCCAGAGTGGGTGGGTCTCTCCCTACTGGCGGGGCTAGTGTATCTCTGTGCCAGAGTGGGTGGGTTCTCCCTACTGGGTGGGCTAGTGGTATCTCTGTGCCAGAGTGGGTGGGTCTCCCCTACTGGGGTGGGGCTAGGGTATCTCTGTGCCAGAGTGGGTGGGTCTCTCCCTACTGGGGCGGGGCTAGTGGTATCTCTGTGCCAGAGTGGGTGGGTCTCTCCTTACTGTGGCGGGGCTAGTGGGTATCTCTGTGCCAGAGTGGGTGGGTCTCTCCCTACTGGGCGGGGCTAGTGGGTATCTCTGTGCCAGAGTGGGTGGGTCTCTCCCTACTGGGGCGGGGCTAGTGGGTATCTCTGTGCCAGAGTGGGTGGGTCTCTCCCTACTGGGGCGGGGCTTAGTGGGTATCTCTGTGCCAGAGTGGGTGGGTCTCTCCCTACTGGGGCGGGGCTAGTGGGTATCTCTGTGCCAGAGTGGGTCGGTCTCTCCCTACTGGGGCGGGGCTAGTTGGTATCTCTGTGCCAGAGTGGGTGGGTCTCTCCCTACTGGGGCGGGGCTAGTGGGGTATCTCTGTGCCAGAGTGGGTGGGTTTCTCTCCCTACTGGGCGGGGCTAGTGGGTATCTCTGTGCCCAGAGTGGGTGGGTCTCTCCCTACTGGGGCGGGCTAGTGGGTATCTCTGTGCCAGAGTGGGTCGGTCTCTCCCTACTGGGTGGGGCTAGTGGGGTATCTCTGTGCCAGAGTGGTGGGTCTCTCCCTACTGGGGTGGGGCTAGTGGGTATCTCTGTGCCAGAGAGGTGGGTCTCTCCCTACTGGGGCGGGCTAGTGGGTATCTCTGTGCCCAGAGTGGGTGGGTCTCTCCCTACTGGGGCGGGGCTAGTGGGTATCTCTGTGCCAGAGTGGGTGGGTCTCTCCCTACTGGGGCGGCTAGTGGGTATCTCTGTGCCAGAGTGGGTGGGTCTCTCCCTACTGGGGCGGGGCTAGTGGGTATCTCTGTGCCAGAGTGGGTGGGTCTCTCCCTACTGGGGCGGGGCTAGTGGGTATCTCTGTGCCAGAGTGGGTGGGTCTCTCCCTACTGGGGTGGGGCTAGTGGGTATCTCTGTGCCAGAGTGGGTGGTCTCTCCCTACTGGGGGGGGCTAGTGGGTATCTCTGTGCCAGAGTGGGTGGGTCTCTCCCTACTGGGGTGGGGCTAGTGGGTATCTCTGTGCCAGAGTGGGTGGGTCTCTCCCTACTGGGGCGGGGCTAGTGGGTATCTCTGTGCCAGAGTGGGTGGGTCTCTCCCTACTGGGGCGGGCTAGTGGGTATCTCTGTGCCAGAGTGGGTGGTCTCTCCCTACTGGGGTGGGGCTAGTGGGTATCTCTGTGCCAGAGTGGGTGGGTCTCTCCCTACTGGGGCGGGGCTAGTGGGTATCTCTGTGCCAGAGTGGGTGGGTCTCTCCCTACTGGGGCGGGGCTAGTGGGTATCTCTGGGCCCAGAGTGGGTGGGTCTTCCCTACTGGGCGGGGCTAGTGGGTATCTCTGTGCCAGAGTGGGTGGGTCTCTCCCTACTGGGGCGGGCTAGTGGGTATCTCTGTGCCCAGAGTGGGTGGGTTATCTCTCCCTACTGGGGTGGGGCTAGTGGGTATCTCTGTGCCAGAGTGGGTGGGTCTCTCCCTACTGGGGCGGGGCTAGTGGGTATCTCTGTGCCAGAGTGGGTGGGTCTCTCCTACTGGGGTGGGGCTAGTGGGTATCTCTGTGCCAGAGTGGTGGGTCTCTCCCTACTGGGGGGCTAGTGGGTATCTCTGTGCCAGAGTGGGTGGGTCTCTCCCTACTGGGGCGGGGCTAGTGGGTATCTCTGTGCCAGAGTGGGTGGGTCTCTCCCTACTGGGGCGGGGCTAGTGGGTATCTCTGTGCCCAGAGTGGGTGGGTCTCTCCCTACTGGGGCAGGGCTAGTGGGTATCTCTGTGCCAGAGTGGGTGGGTCTCTCCCTACTGGGCGGGGCTAGTGGGTATCTCTGTGCCAGAGTGGGTGGGTCTCTCCCTACTGGGGCGGGGCTAGTGGGTATCTCTGTGCCAGAGTGGGTGGTCTCTCCCTACTGGGGCGGGGCTAGTGGGTATCTCTGTGCCAGAGTGGTGGGGTCTCTCCCTACTGGGGTGGGGCTAGTGGGTATCTCTGTGCCAGAGTGGGTGGGTCTCTCCCTACTGGGGTGGGGCTAGTGGGTATCTCTGTGCCAGAGTGGGTGGGTCTCTCCCTACTGGGGTGGGGCTAGTGGGTATCTCTGTGCCCAGAGTGGGTGGGTCTCTCCCTACTGGGGCGGGGCTAGTGGGTATCTCTGTGCCCAGAGTGGGTGGGTCTCTCCCTACTGGGGCGGGGCTAGTGGGTATCTCTGTGCCCCCCATAATAAACCTTTCCATATTGGATAGAAATCTCATAGTTTTCTGGTACAGTAACAGTTGCCCCCAGTAATGCCCCAGTAATAAAAGCAATGAATGTTGGGCAATTGTCCGGCAGTAACTGCGGATGAAGCGTGGATTTCTTCTAGCAGTGAAAGGGTTAATGGGCCCAAAGCCTCAGGGCAGGTTGGTTATTGTTACTGAAACAGGGTTTGTGATTGGTCGGTGCAAGTGAAGTCGTCAGTTCCTCACTTCCCTGTGCCTCGCGCTCTCTCTGGGAGAGTCTAATAGACAGTCTGGGAGTCTAATAGACAGTCGGAGAGCTGGGGGGCGGTACCGGCAGGGTAGAACTGCTCCGATCTCAGAAACTACTAGAAGCAGAAAATGTATCTAAACCCAGAAGAACTGAGGGGCAAATGGGCATGAAATGTAGCTGTTTGGGTTTAGTTCCCCTTTAATGCATCACACGAGTGACTGTTACCCCCGAGACGTCCGACTCCCACACTATCCCCCCGGTACCAGAGTGACTGTTACCCCAGAGACGTCTGACTCCCACACTATCCCCCCGGTACCAGAGAGACTGTTACCCCAGAGACGTCTGACTCCCACACTATCCCCCCGGTACCAGAGTGACTGTTACCCCCGAGACGTCTGACTCCCACACTATCCCCCCGGTACCAGAGTGACTGTTACCCCCGAGACGTCCGACTCCCACACTATCCCCCCGGTACCAGAGTGACTGTTACCCCCGAGACGTCCGACTCCCACACTATCCCCCGGTACCAGAGAGACTGTTACCCCAGAGACGTCTGACTCCCACACTATCCCCCCGGTACCAGAGTGACTGTTACCCCGAGACGTCTGACTCCCACACTATCCCCCCCGGTACCAGAGTGACTGTTACCCCAGAGACGTCTGACTCCCACACTATCCCCCCCGGTACCAGAGAGACTGTTACCCCAGAGACGTCCGACTCCCACACTATCCCCCCGGTACCAGAGAGACTGTTACCCCAGAGACGTCCGACTCCCACACTATCCCCCCAGTACAGCAGAGAAAACTTAACTTAAATAACAAATGCAATATGTGAAAGAAAAAAAACAACAGGAAAATAAACTATTTAATAACTGATGATATTGATCCGCAATATCTTGTGGGTAAAGTGTTTCTCCTAGAAATTTTTGCAACTAAAAAGGAGTAAAAGGTTTGTCTACCAAAAGGTGTAATATGCAATAACATGTAAGGAAGGCTCCACTCTTAACCCAAGGTTTTTTCTTTTATTCTTACGTTTCACACTTCCAGGAACACCTGCCAGCAACTTTATTAAAACATAAAACATCCTCCGCTCACTCATTAATCAACTATTAATGGTAATCATCCACCCCACCAGATGCCTTAACAAACGCTTCAGTGATTATATGCAATTACCAGATGCACATCTGAAAGATGGTGTTTGGACAGGGTACTGATACTTACCCGTGTCGATACCTTAATGGTAGTGTCATTAGTATGATAAACCCAAGGTCCATACATTCTCGTACTAAACTCAGTAAAGCTTATTCTCACAAGGTCTCCTCAAACTCTACCAGTTTTTCTTTTATATTCACCACAGCCTCAGATGATATACTTAAATAAGTGCAGAGTCTAAAACTGTAGTGCTAATGGCCTAAGATCGCCCAACTTTTAATACACCCACTAACACGCACATTCTATTTATGAGAAATCATTTTTAGGCAGAGACACACCTAAGCATGAAAAAATGTTCTTGGAGGTGCGCAATCGAGAGCTATATTATTATTAGGGCTATTTGATAGTCTTACTGATTGACTGGCAGCCTAACAGAAGCTTTATTGGCAATTACATCTGGGTTTTTTCATGCAATCAAGGATTGCCTACTAACCCAGAAATTCAAAATAAGCACCTGTTTTTGAGGCCACTGGGAGCAAAAACATCCCAAAAGGGTTGGTGAGCAACACCGACAACTATGTTACTCATCAACAAGCCACTAGTTGGGGATCACTGGCCTAAGAGGTATGCAAGCCCAAGATTTGGCACATCAAAATGGGTCCTGCTGACATATAAGACACCATTGTCACTGTGACCATTGTATACTATGCATTCAGCCAAGCGCGTCAGCTGCATACAATATACTTATTATCATCAGTCATGGAGAGCTTCTTATCTAACATGTCTACTCTAACATCAACATAACCGATCGATACAGCAACAAGAAAACCTACACGCCAGTAACACAAATCATTATCATTACTCATCTCATAACCTAACGACTCTCTAGCCACGACAGAATATTGGAGCATAGACGTCTCACCATTTTAGGTTAAAATTCCTCAGGCTCTTGGTTTCTTTTCACACCAAAAGAGGTGCTGGGGCTACATTTTCTTCCTTATGTTACGCTTCCACCAGACATAAATATCTCTTCTCTGAGAATACTCGGGAACCAAAAGGGTTAAATGTCAAATGGGATGTGAATACATTGATTTATTGTTGTCATAACAGTTAATGGTGCTAGGCATCATGTAAATGAGTTTTTTTTTACCACTTATAATCCTAAGTAACTAATAGAAATTGCTTATAATCAAATCGATAATATTGTTCATACTTATTTACAGTGTTATTATAAATTATATTATATTTATAAATGAATGTTCCACTATTATTCATTAATGATTTTGTATTAATAGCTAACTTTAGGTTGGCATATCAGAAACAGTCCAATTTTCATATATGATTAGTATGATTGAGTAAGTGGAGGGATTAACTTAAGTAGTTGTATGTAACTATGACGTAGCTAGTGATCACGTTCAACTTCATCAAAGGCCTTTTAAATGCATATCATTCATTGTTTTATGTTAGTCACATGAAACTGCAATTATCTTATCATATACATGACAACGCATCAGCCTTTTGGAAACATTTTATATAATGTTTTATGCTGGTTTTACGCAGCAACCGGGGGTCCTGGTGGAGTGCATCGCTGATTCTGATATGTGCTTGCACTCATTAACTCAATGTCTATACAAATGTTACAACCAGCTTAAATGTATTAACAGTCTTCTTAGCAGCACAATCTTAATAGTGAGGTTACAATATGTATATTGTTTTAAGTACACAGCTATGTATGCTGCTGCACAGAAAAACATAGATTAACTGAGAAAACTAAATCATATATTAAAAAAATTATTAAATAATTAGTATGTTATAATAAATATGTAGTGAAAATTATGGAAAGTTGCGCCATCCACCATTATTTCTCCTAATTAGACCCATGAATTATTGTATTTCTACCCGTTAGATCAGTTACGGTAGCTTCATCATGTGGATAGGGGATAGAGATGGCGTAAAAGGAATATTGTTAGACAGAGTTTTCATAGCCAATATTATTTTGTGTTCTTTTAGTCTATGGAAGAAAATAACTGGCTCAGATAGGGAGGTCATGGTCGAGGTTTGGTAGTTGACGCGGGGCAGTTTGTGGTGTGACTAGGTGCATGAAGGAATGAAGAAGTAGGGGCATTGTTGGGTCCCATGTAAGTATGCTCGGGATCAAATGGTATTCACATTATTCTCATTTGGGATGTGGGTATGGTATATCTCACTAGCACAGCCTCTATGTCGACAAAATAATATAGCTTTATATAGTACACCACCACCCAGTGCATTTTAATTACTTATCTTTGTATCCAAGGTGGTTGATCGATTTATCAACGTGATATTTGGCTTTGCGCAAAGACAAGCAAATTTAATTATAGTATACCGTTGCTTATACAGCCCGAGCGTAGCTGTCAAAAGAGCCAGAATAGATTTTACGTCTGATATACGGGCAAAATGATTTGTATTTGCGGCAGGCTCATGGATTTTCGTTCCGAGGTATTTCGATCGATTGGTTGGCACTTTCTTGCGGAAATGATATGAGAAAAAGAGCGTGTGCCATAAATTACTTCGATATGTCACCGAAAGAGACATTGTCGCACGTTTATATGTGGTTGGGATCGTCATAGGAGGAAATGTATGTCGGTGCCGGCTTCTGTCTACGTCAAAGGAAGATAGGGTCCTCGATCGTACGGAGAGATATTCGATGCCTGATCGATTGGAGGTTCTCAGCTGCATGGTCAATAGACAGAATGTTTGTCAGTCCATCGAGGCGGGCTACTGGGTTGGCACCAATAGGAATTGGGATTCGGCTTGGGCGGGCGAATTCTTTTTTTGCCCACGCCACATTTCTATAGCTCATGTGGATTAGATGTAAGTATCGGTATATAGTGTGGTGCATTTGTGCGAACTAATCTGGTAAATGACATTATTCGTGGCGTGGTGTGCCTACATATAATTGCAAAATGTGATAAGAAACAATTGTGTCAGTAGCTACATGAATAAAAATAGTAATGTAAGTTCACATTAACAACATTCACGTTTGGATCTTATATAGGTTCAGGTGGAATATGTGCATTATATTGAGACCAGATCTTAGTCCACATAAAGTGTCCTCTGCATTTGGAAGCAGGAAGGTACGCATTCACTGAGAGCAGCTAGGTTATGACCTGTCTCAGCGCTAGGCAGACCAAGACAATTTAGAATGGTTACTGTTGATGGGCTTTAAACTAGGCTCTAACACGTGGAGGTTGTTAATTGTCTGATTTATTCTCATGATGGTGTTATAGCATAGTTGTTGGCGAATGAGGTCATAGAGGATGACATGGTTACACCTAATACCTGCAGGCGTGGATTTACAAGGTGTTTGTTGTTTGCAGTAGATCAGGGACATCGAGTACTAGCGATGGTGGTTAAATATAAGGGATTTGTACAGGGGATCGTGGGCTACCTTTGTATCCTAAAATTAATTTCCAATCCTTATCTAATCATAAATAGTTTAGCAAAATGTACTTTATTTACACTATTTATAAAATAATTGATTTTTATTTTTCCCTTCTGTTTTGAATACACAATCACAGCAAGTAGGCAGTTGCCCATTTTTGTGTCACTGTTATTAAGGACAGTTTTTGTATTAACTCAAAATCTATGTGTATATTCACCAAAGAATTGGGATTCTAATTAGTGAATCGGACTGAAATTTTTCATCCAAGGCATGGATTTGCGGCGAATTTCCGTGTTGTCGCCCTACGTCAAACGAATAGTCACGGGGCGTCAAAAATATTAGCCGCACGACAAAAGAATAGCTGCGGGCGTCAAAAAGAATAGCCGCGGGAGTACATACAACATAGGAAGACTTATTCCTGTGCGAGATAGCTCGAGGATGTCAGGCTATACATGGAGTGGATCGGCCGGAGCTCCGGATGAAGTGTATGCGCACTGATAAGGGCAAGCTGAAGGTCGCACTAGTGTTTGGTATGACGCTAATCCGACCGAGCAGGAGAGTATACATGATGTAGATCTTCTACAGCGAGTAAGTTGTGTCCGTCGATATAACGGCATGCTTCCGTACTGGCATGCTTGGCTGGCTCGCAGGAGTATTCGTGAGTTTAGTACATGGTGGTTAGGGATGGACATGTCAAACTTGCCAGGTAGCCTTGCATTAACCATGGCGTTGGCCACTGGCGCTACGGTGCCAAAATCCCCACATTACCCCACCAGCCGGCACAGGGGTAACAAGGCATGATGGGTCCATGTTCTCATTCTGTTTACGCCACATTCTCACTCTACCATTTGAATCAACAGAAATCGAGACTCATCAGACCATCATCAGTCTTCAACTGTCCAATTTTGGTGCAAATTGTAGCCTATTTTTCCTATTTGTAGTGGGGATGAGTGGTACCCGGGGGGGTCTGCTGTAGCCCATGCGCCCCAAGGCTGTGTGTGTTGTGGCTTCACTAATGCTTTGCTGCTACCTTGCTTGTAACGAGTGGTTATTTCAGTCAAAGTTGCCCTTCTATCAGCTGAATCGGCCCATCTCCTCTGGCCTCTGGCACCAACAAGGCATTTGCACCCACAGGACTGCCCCATACGGGGTGTTTTTCCCTTTTCCCACCATTCTGTGTAACCCCTAGAAATGGTTGTGCCTGAAAATCCCAGTAACTGAGCCGATTGGGAAATACTCGGCCCGTCTGACACCAACACCCATGCCCCGCCCACTATTGCTTAAATCCCCTTTCTTTCCCATTCTGACACTCAGTTTGGGGTTCAGGAGATTGTCTTGGCCAGGACCCCACCCCTTAATGCATTGAAGCAACTGCCATGTAATTGGTTGATTAGATAATTGCATTAATGAGAAATTGAACAGGTGTTCCTAATAATCCTTTTGGTGAGTGTATATGTATAATAGATTTAAATAACATCTTGCAATACTGTCTCACAGAACTTCAGCTCGATATAGCGCCTCTTCTCCCTATAGAGGCCCAACCCCAGGCCCCCCAGGCCCCCGAGGCCCCCGAGGCTCCAGCGCCACCAGAGGCCCCCGAGGCCCAAGCACCCGGCGAGGCCCCAGAGGCACACCCCAGGCCCAGGACACTCTCCCCCTTGATTTCTACCCCAGTTTCCCCCCAGGCCCTTGAGTTCTCCCCCCAGGCCCCAGACTCTCCCCAGGCCAAGCGCTGGGCACCAGGTCCTCCTGCAGACGAGGGACCATCACAGACTGAAGATTTGGAGACCCAAACAACACCTGGGTGGACTGACCCCACACTTCGGTCAATGCAGGAGGATCTGGACACCATAAAGGCCCAGTTGGCCCAGCTTGCGGGGGGACATGCGGGAACTCAAGGGCAGCAAGCCCTAAGTTTTTTTTTTTTCTTTTTTATAGTTTTTAAAATATTTTATTGTTAATATGAAAGTTTTTATTTTTCTACTTGAACTGAGTAATGTGTCATTATTTTTCCTTCCTTGATATGGTATTCTATACTTTCATGTAGTTTCCCCTACACCCTTACATTTATCAGTAACACATCAATATGCTATATGGGTTACATGTTTGCAAATATTCTGCCAACAATTTTGCCTTTAGCCCATTTTGCTGAATAGTAAAACTTGCGTTAATTAGTACGTAGCGTATTTTCTGGCGAGTGGGATAACTGCCAATCCAATGTTTTGTTGCCAGAATAATTGCAATATTATATTTGTCCCCGTTTAATAAAGTGCCCATAACATATTTGCCATTTATTCTGTGTCTAAAATCTCCCACTTAATTTAAGCCACTTTAACAAACGGACCCCTAAGTATTTGGCTAAATATTCTTAAATGCCCCCCCCCCCCCCACATTTTATTATCTCTAGCACTTCTTTTTTTTCTTACTTTATTGGGTTTTTTTTTTTTGCAAATAAACATTTATACAGCACCTCTCTAGCACTCTGTGCTCTCCCAGGGCAAAATGTCGCCAGTTTTATGCTGCTGCGCGCATCAAGTCGCGTGGCAATTGCCGCATGCGTAATGTCGTGTCAATTAGCACGCGTGCAAAAGCTATCGCACTTGCGATAATTCGCGTGCACGAAATATCGCATACAGTATCGCGCGTAAAATAGCACACGTTTTAATGCACTTTAGTGAATCAGCCCTATATGCATATTACACCGTTTATTAAGAGGTGATTAATACAATATGGACAGGCCCCTCCTTCTACTATTGCTGCTTTGTTTATATGGGGTATGTACATTTTATAAGAATTTTTATGTGTTGGTAGTGGGGAAGGTAGGTATTTGCTTTTACGAATTTGCATCAGTGATAAAAGCACAGGTAGATCATATAGATCATTCATGATGTTCGGCAATAGTTTTCTACCTGATTTTGACGTAGCGTCAGGAACAGCCTCTACGTTGAGATAACCTGTGCTCGTGCCGCTACTCTATGTTGCATGTGTGTGACATCTTAGGTGCGACTTGGATCTCATGCGCTTATGTTGCATGTGCTTGCACATAGATCTACTGTTTGCCCGTGTTCCGCCTGTGTGTCATTCTGCCTGCCTAGCTGCATGTGTGTGGCATACTCTGTCGCCACCGTGATATGTTGTGTATATGTGCTGTATGTGCACTGAGATATCTGTCTGCCCTATACGTGCGGCGCCACTGCTCCCTGCTGCACCTGTGTTGCCATATCTGCGCTGCCTCTGACCGGGTCATCGCCTGCCCTCTGCCGTGTGTGCCATACTCTGCCTGCCCTACCCTGCTGTGTGTGCATACTCTGCTGCCCTATGCTGCCTGTGTGTGCCAATACTCTGCCTGCCCTACCCTGCCTGTGTGTGTCCATACTCTGCTGCCCTATGCTGCCTGTGTGTGCCATACTCTGCCTGCCCTACCCTGCCTTGTGTGTGTCATACTCTGCCTGCCCTATGCTGCTGTGTGTGCCATATTCTGCTGACCTAACCCTGCCTGTGTGTGCCATTGACTCCTGCTTGCCTACCCTGCCTTGTGTGCAATACTCTGCTGCTACCCTGCCTGTGTGTGCCATACTCTGGCTTGCCCTAGCTGCCTGTGTGTGCCATATCTCTGCTGCCTGTGCTTGCCTATGTGTGCCATACTCTGCCTGCCTATGCTGCCTGTGTGTGCAATACTCTGCCTGCCCTATGTCTGCCTGTGTGTGCCATACTCTGCTGCCTATGCTGCTATGTGTCATACTCTGCCTGCCCCTATGACTGCCTGTTTGTGTGCACATACTCTGGTCTGCCTGATGCTGCCTGTGTGTGCCATACTCTGCCTGCCCTATTCTGCCTGTGTGTGCCACAATACCTGCCTGCCTACCCTGCCTGTGTG